>NC_081415.1:441787635-441867635 GCF_030272615.1 Cryptomeria japonica
CTCACCTTGTTTTGATGTCGAAGGTTTTAACGACTCAGGATCAATGTATGCCGAGGAAGGAACAACTTCACAAATACTAGGAATGATGGTCTCAGTCTTTGATCTCAGGTTATTGCAGTATAGGAACGGATTAGGATCACCGTTAACTATTACTTCCACTCCATTATGATGAAACTTAATGCATTGGTGATATATGGATGGGACTACTCTCATTTCATGAATCCAAGGGCGTCCTAGCAATACGTTATAAGTGAGATCTAGATCCAAGACTTAACAAACCACATCCTTTGTAACTGGCCCAACTCTGAGAGGCAAGGTGACTGTGCCCTTGGATGAATGCTCTTCGTCATCATTAGCCTTGATGGTGATTTGATTTGTAGAATTCACAGCTTTATCATAATATCCCAATTGTTTAATAGTGCTCAATGTACAAATGTTTAGACTAGCTCCTCCATCTATCAGGACTCATTTTATTCGATGTTTGTGTATGAAGGCTTCAACATGTAGCGGTGCATTATGTGGCTGACTTACGGAGGCGTCATCGGCTTCTATGAATGTAAGCAAATGTGGAACGGAAAGGTATCCCACCATGGCTTGAAACTGGTCCATGTTTAGATCAATAGGAACAACAGTATCTCTCAAGATTTTGTCAAGAATGGCTTTATGAGCGGGGGATATGCATAATAGCTCAAGGATGGAGATGAGCACGGGTGTCTTCCCTAACTGTTCTACAAGGTCATACTCAAGTTTGGTTGATGAGGAGGGCGATGTTCTTGGCTGGAGCACCTTGCAAAGTGATTTTACCTTGACTAGTTGTAACATTACATTCAGAGGTAGGTTTAGAAGAAGATCCAACACCTCTTAGGACAATTTTGGGTCTCTGTGTAGAATTCTTAGACGTTTTGTCCTTGATGATAATGGTAGAGACATAATTGTCCATTGAAATGTGATTGATGGTTGAATCATAGTTGTAGGATGTTTTGGTATAGTTGGTTTGGTCATCTGTGGCTTTAGCTTTTCCTTTGTCATGTTTTGGGAATGGTTCCTTAAACATCTCATGTTCTTGATTAGATGAGTGTCTTTCAATTGCAATGTCACCCCTATCAATGAGATCTTGTATGATGTTCTTCAGTCGATGACAATTTCCTGTCTTATGACCCTTACTCTTATGAAATTCACAATACTCATCATCATTCCACCAATTTGGTTTAACCTTTGGTTCATATGGAGGAAAATCTGGAACTGTGATTACCTTGTTTGCCACTAGCTTCTTGAAGACTGACTCAAGTGGTTCTCCCAATGGGGTGTACTTCCTTCCTGATTTGGAAGTTGTTTGGGTATTCACTTGATTGCTTGCAGAACTTGATCCTAAAAAAATGAATTTGGGTCGCACTGTGTTGGCATCAACAACACCATCATTGACTATGTTCTTGTTTTTGTTCCAAAATCTCGGCTTGTCTTTTCCTTTGAAGTCATCTTTGTTTTCCTTGAATATCCTAATGACTCCTTGTTCAATTAGGACCTTCTCTGTCGCTAAGCCTTTTTCAATGACGTCCTTGAAGGTGGACAAACAAGCTTTCCTTAGATCATAGCCAATGTCTTTGTTAACATTTTGGGTGAACATTTCCACCATTTGTTTTTGTGGAATTTCACAAGAGCATCAGCTAGCTAGATTCCTCCATCTTTGTAAAAATGATGCAAAAGACTCTCCCTCGTTTTGCTTAGTGTTGCACAAAGTAGTGACTGATATGTCTATCTCTATGTTGTAGGAGAAATGTTGAATAAACACCTCTGCTAAGTCACCCCATGACTTAATTCCAGGTGGAAGTTGGGAGAACCATTCCATAGCTTGATCACCTAGGCTTTGTGGGAATAATCTCATCAAATATGTCTCTTCTGCTGCTACCTCAATGCAAGTTGTGAAAAACTATCTTATGTGTGCCTTAGGATCCCCTTTTCCTCTATACTTATCAAAATTAGGCATCACAAAGTGTGTAGGAAATGGAGGCATTGGAATGCTTTTGTCAAATGGATAAGGACATATGTCTCTCATTGTGTATGTTGGCTTTGGTGTATTTATGTCCTCCATTTTCTTTTGTAAGTCCCTGATTTGTTGCTCCAAATTGCTCTTAGGTGGAGATCGACTTCTTGGACCATACCCCATGCTTGAGGCACCAATTGGAGGAGGAGCATGTTGCATATATGGATGATATTGATCATACACATGTTCATATGGAGGAGGTCTATAGTGATGTTGCATATATGGACCACTTGGTATAGATTCATGTTGAGGAACACCATATCTATTTTGTCAATGTATACCATACTCTATAGGCATGTCATGTTCTAATGTGTTGCCCCCAAATTTGACATGGGGTTTCCTTGTGTCCAAATTTTGAGCATGCCTTTGAATATCCAATTTCTTCGGTGTTTGGTCCTTAGCATTGGTATGTGATTGAGCATATCTATCTGCATAAGACTTCCATAATGGTTTGTGAAGGTGAGTATCATATACTTGACCATGTGTATGTGGGACCTCTAGTTTTTGAAACAAAGATGATGGTGATTCAGGCACCATGTGTGGTCCTCTATTGCCTCCACTATTAGGTCTCCTTTGATCCATGTTGGAGTGAATTTCTTGCAAAGGTCGATTTTCCATTATTTGAGACATGTCAAAATCATGAGGTATCTTGGTGTCACTTTGTGCCATCATTTGTAAGAAGTATTATCTAGCCCTCCTCATTATTTCCTCAACCAATTGATTGAAATGGGGATTCATAATGGATTCTTCCACAACTACTGAATGTACAAAAAAGTTGTCTATATTGTCATTGTGTGTATCATTGTTGTTTGTAGTGTCCATGTTCTCAACATTTGGAATGTTTCTATAGGCATCCATGTCAGGTAATGTAGTATGATTGGAATTGAAAAAGATATCATTGTCATACTCATAAGAACTCATGTTTGCAGACTCTTGAGCCTCTTTAGTTTCTCTCCTAGATTTTTGAAGATGGGTTTCAACCATGAACTAAGTATTTACCAAGATGTGTGAGACTAAATGAAAATGGAAAAAGTATGGAAGACCAAGGGTTGGATGGAATGTAAATGAATCTGAAGTTTACTTGCAATGTCCAAAGTGTAAGACCAAGTATGTATGTAGTAGAGTAGGTGTGACTTCCAAAGAGAGGATAGTTTCTCTTGATGAGGTAAGTTGACCTTGACTCTAAGTAAGACCAAATGAGACCCAAAGGTAAGAAACCTTGATGAGGGACCACTTAGCAAAGTGTTGTTGTATGTAGTATGTTGACAAAGTATGATGAGGACAAGCAAGTGACCTTTTGACTCAGGTTTAGACAATTGTGAATGTAATGTAAGGTGTAAAGAAATGATGGACTATGTGAGACCCAAAGACAGGTTGAATGCTAAATGAAACCCTAGAGAAATGACCTAGGAAGCTCAAGAATTCCGAAACTGACTATGTTTGTTTGCTAGACTGTAACAGTTTTTGAATTCTGAACACAGACGTGCCTGTATACTTCACAGACGTGGTTTCCTGACACAGATGTGGCTCTGTTCAACATAGATGTGTCTCTGAGATTTTTGCAAAGTGTAATGTTGATTCTGGGAACACAGACGCAGTTATACAACATAGATGCTATTATGTCAGACACAGACACGTTTCTACAAAATTTGTGCAATTTTTTCTAGTCTGTGAAGTTGTTTTGTTGTGACCAAATCTGACTATTTGACTATTTTTCATGACAAGAGGACATAGTGTTGATGAAGACCCAATGTTTGCAAGTGTCTAGACTCAAAATGACTCCAAGAAAAGTGTGTTGTTTGATGTAAAAAAAAAATGTTTTGCATACACTTGAAGACACAAAAGACACAATGTTTTTTTGTTTGGTCTTGAATGTTTTGAATGTTTAAAATAAATCAAGCACAATTCTTATGGCTGGCCAAGACAATAGTTGTTGATCCCACATGGGGTTTTACCCCCAAGGCTATGCTATTCAGAGCGGATACTTAGATGCTTGACCTCACTGGCTCCACCCTCGGCACTCACTTCTTGGGTCAGCCAAGCATCAGTCCCCATGAAAACTCCTCGTGGTGAACTTTGTATCTCTACTAAGAACCGTATGTGTGTGGGCTGCTACCAGAGGTCCGATCTCCTGCCCCAACAACTAGAAGGATTTGGGCTTCTAAAACAAAAAGGTGCTAGTAAGGGCATCCGCTCGTGTGGCCATACATGCCGCACTTTCATCTTTGTAAATACAAAAGGCTCCCAGCCGGTAGGGGTTACACCCTACAATTGATCAAATAAATTTGATCAAATGGGTTTTTTGGGAGACATAGTGTCGGTATGAACTAATCAGCACACATTATCCATAGTTTTCACCATGAATACAATTATTTATAGTGGTTCGGAAGAGGTGGGTTTTTCTCGCTACCACTTGGGTCGTTCTCTTCTCACTAGTAGTCCTAATGACCACACGAGAAGACGGGCCCTCTAAAGATTAAACAAAAAGAGCCTATTGCTCAAAACACAAAAGACAATGATTCAATTTTAGTGCACCAATTGAAGTGTTTGCTAGTCTATGAAAACAAGGCACACAATAAAAATCCATTGCCAAGGACCTGCAACAAAGAGTTGTTAGTAGTTTGGATTGTTTGAAATAATCACCCCTTCTTGCAAGCACACAAGTTAGGTAAATTTTAAACCCAAAAGACTTTGTGAAAATAGGGGCCTTCAACCAAATGATTTTGCTTTCAAGACAAGCTGCACCAATTTTGTTAGCTAGATCTGAAAATGTTAGCTCAAAATAAACCAGATCTGAAACCCTAAATGCAAAATTCAAAACTGAATCAATAAACCCAAAATTTGAAACTGGTGAACACAGACACGATTACCCTCAACACAGATGTGACTTAGTGACATAGACGCAGTTCTGTGAGACACAGACGTGACTACAGAACGCAGACGTGACTCCTGTGCACAGATGTGGCTAAAAACACCTCAGACGTGACTCAATAACACAAACACGCTTTTTCAGAACCTGCAAAATAAAATACTACTAATAACACAGACGTGATTCCAGATGTCACAGATGCGCCAGAAAATCAGAAACATGATCTGAAAGTGCGCAGACGCGAAAATATCAATACTGTCGAAAATGTCAGATCTGCAACTTCAAAACACAAAATCTACAACAAGGATGTTAAATGCAAAAGGGACAAGAGTCCCACCGGGCGTGCCAAAATGTATATGGTGAAAATGGATAAAAACAATGTTGAAAGGCTAAATGAATTCAACCACAAAACCCTAGCCTAACAACAACAAAGATCCACCATAACATATGAAGATTACCTAAGACAATGCAAATCAAATGAAATCACAAAGATTATACCATCACATGTCCAATAGGGTTTGGATCTCCATTCTTCCTATCTCCATTGATCTTGCTTGATATATTTGCTCTCAGATTTTATGTGCACAAGAGCTCAACAAAGAACGAAATGTGGTTGCAAGTAAGATCATAATGTAGTCAAGTGCATAAAAGATGATTAGGGTTTGATAATGAGGGAAGCATCTCCTTATATAGAAGACACTATAAGAAATGAAGGGATAAGATTGAGAGGTGTAAAAGAAGGTCGGCTATGATTAGAGGGTAGGTAAAATAAATAATAAAATAATGAGAGGGTAGGTAGTGTATGAATTAAGAGATGAATGACATGTGTCATGGGTAGAAAAGGTTAATGAATTAATTAAATAAATAAAGATTTATTTAATTAATAGAAGAAGTGGGATTAATTAAATAAATAAAATATTTATTTAATTTGGGAAAAGGATAATTTAAATAAATAAATGTATTTATTTAAATGAGAAATAAGGCTAGAAGAGGATAAATGAATTAATTAAATAAATAAAGATTTATTTAATTAATAGAAGAATTAAGCTTAGATAATTATTTAATTAGACTGGACATTTTGGGTGTCTACACCTACTAATATCAATTTCGTCCAGCATTAATTATATTTTTTCATTTTTAATTTATTTGCTCTGTATAAAATTTCTATTGCCCTGCGTATTGTAATTTGATCTACAAATAATTATTTCTCCCTACGATAATTACTATTTGCCTACAATAGATTAAAATGTTAGTTAGTAATTATTTTGCCCAATGATATTTGATTTGTTCATTTTTGTTTTGTTATTGCTTGCATTAAAAGATTTGCCCTGTTTTCAATTCATTGCTTTGTTAAAGATTTAATTTTCTTGAAACATGTATATTTGTTTGGTCTGAAGCATTTTTAATGCCCATTAGTTAATGTGTGAGTGTAGGCATTCCTTATTTCTCTCTTGCTACTCTTCCCCAACCAATCTGCATGCAACTGAGAGATCCCATAATCTCAATTCCTTTTGCCTCCACCCGACGCTCACCTCACGGGGCAAGAGATCCCTTCTCCATCGGATTTCATACAATAAGTAAAATCTTCCAAGTTAGATTGAGCTCAAAGGGTGGCAAGGTGAAAAGAGAAATAATTTCAGAAGCCCATTGAACCCAGTATCCAGATGCATTTCAATGAAGAAATCCAAAACTTGATGTTTGCGGCTATGTTTCCTAATGTCATCAAACCTTAGGGGGAAATGCAAGCAACAAACTATTCAATACATGTTGTCAGCATAGACTTGAAATGAGCTCGCCCACAAGATAAGGTTGAGATGATGGAGGAGACCCAAAAGGCTGTATCGATGGATTTTCTCAACAAAAGCATATGCCTGGAGAAGCTTGCAGAGAAGCGTTAAAGCTATGGTCGGCCATTATGAAGTGGAGGAGAAAGCTAAGAATGTTGAGATATCTTGCCTTCAAGCTAATGTCTAGAAGGAGAGAGTTAAAAGATAAAAGTTGCAGAGTGCTCTAAACATGGTGACAACTCAGTTGTAGGTTGAGCAAGTAGCAAATAATGAATTGAGCAAGAAGTTCCATGATAAAGAATAGGCATTACTGCAACTCCAAGCGGACTCCCAGATATAACTCAGATCCTAATCTAGTTGCAGGATGTGAGCTAGGATAAAGATAGACTCTTTTGGGATTTGACTCAAACACAGACACTCCTTTCTGATGAGAAAGAAGAAAAGGAATGGGCAGTGCAGGAATGGTAGAACATGCAATCCCAATCAGATAAGGAACTTCATTATTTAAAGCAAGTCTTGGAGAATGAATATAATAACATGATCTAAATGCAAGACAAGTTGTAGGAAAAGAGTACAAGAGTCATTGTATTGGAACATGAAACATATGTGGCAGTGTAAAAGGGTAGAGAATTGTATGCAGATATCCGAGCAAAGGAGGAGGAAATTGCTCTCTTATCAAAATCTAATGATGTTTCACCTGCTGCTCTAGCAAATTTTATCCCTTTCATCCAGGAGTTATATGTTTCACATTGGGAAAAGGTGAAACAATTCTACCATGTTTTGCAGCCAGCCCTAAAATTCCTAGTCGATGTGCAATCTTTATGTGTTGAGGCAAGTGTTGTCATCAATGAAGTCACGTAGTCTACCGCACCCAAGTCCCTGATGTCTACAAATTGATCAAGTGGTTGTATACCACTTTTGAGGAGGAATTAATGACCATAGAGGTGAATGATCATAAGCAACTGGTTAGAAAGGCTAATAGTTTCATCAGTTGCCACCAAGAAACAACATAGGCCGCATCCACTTTGGGCATGCTCAAATCCTCAATCTCACATATCAAGGAACATTTTGAGCATTTTGTGAGTCTTGGCCTAACCTCTCTTTTTACCACTAATGGTTTAATTTTAAAAGTTGAGAAGATCATGAATTTGATTGAGCAATAACAACAAGAGAAGACTTTCCTCTAAAATCTAAGTGTTCCCCTTGTTTCCATTAGAGGTTGAAGAATTGTTGCATCCTTTGGCTTGGCTCTATACCCTACTTGGATTGGTTAATAATTAGTTGGGAGACCTCCTTTTTCATGAGATTATTTGCCTTGATTAGAGTTATCAAATCCTTGAATCTCAAGAACCGCTTTCAGAGAACGATTGGGTCCCTTTGTAGTACGTCCTCAATTATCTTTTCCCTACATATGCATAAGCCTGATCTGTAACCAAAATTTTTAGGTATCGACACCCTACAAGAAGGGTTATCCCAGAAGTTACCAAACAAATTTGTACTTAATTTTTTCCATGCCATGTTTTGAAGAGGTTGGCTCACCCCCACCACGTGTTGGCATGGCGCTCATTCTTAGCACCCTTTCTTTGCCTTGTTTATTTATCCACACACTCCCTACATGTGGTGTTTGGTTTTGTGATGTTTGTTTTATGTTGAGAGGGCTAGGTCGATAGTTTACAAAGAAGGATGTTGCATTGTGTAGCAACTCCCGAAGAGGTCCTAAAGTTGCAGTTTGTAGAGCCAAACATCTCTCCCTCTTGCTACCATGTGTCCTCCATAGTGGTAGCTCGAAAGGTTTCACATTTTTAGTTTCAAGTGAACTATCGGGAGATCTTTTGATCTAAATAACCGTGTAACAGATGCAGTTTCACTAGAGGCCAAAAGTGGTTTTCATTTGCAGAGTTTTGCATGTTGTCGAATGCAAAGGAGTTGCTAACAATATCTTTGGGGATGTTTTTTTTTTCTCCAGTTCGAGGTTTGTTAGGTCCTGGTCTATAAGAATGGTGATTTTTGCCTGATTAAGGGTTCCAAACTAATTTTTTGAAGATATAGATTGATATTTATTATATAAGAATTTAGCCTTTGATTTGGGTTTTGTATTTCTAAAGAATAGATAATCAAATTGTACTTGTGGCCTTTATGATTGCTGTTATTCAGTGTGCATTGATAGTTTTATGTGCATCTTTGGAATTCTAACATAACTTTAGAAATATATGCCTAATACTCTGCCGATTAAACTGTGTTTTGCACTTGTTATTTGGTGGATGCGTGGTGTGTATTGCTTTATGTTAAAAGAATTTTTGGTTATATCTTGATCATTGTTTTGGGCATGTAGATTTTTCAATGGGCATCAAAATAACATGTATGTGGAGTTCTATGTGCTCCTTAGTATACTAAAATCGATTCAGCGCATCACTTTAGAATAAGTTTTACTTTTATGTTTCTTTCTTTCCCTTTTCTCCTACCTCAATGAATGAAGAGTCAGCTTCTAAAATCTCAGAGGTCACTCAGTGAAAATGTGCAGGTCCCCCATCACTAAGTTTCCCATAAGGCTATAGTCCTAAAAGAAATTTTAGTGATCAACAGTCATACAAAAGTACATGGTGGAATCCTTAAAGAAAATACACACAATTCCCTCCTAATCTACCCAAATCTTCCTTTAATATTCTAGTAAACACTAGAATCTACAAGACACACACAAGGGTTACATAAAATCACACACATCCACTTGCATCAAGAAGACATACACAAGAATTAGTGTACACATGATGTATATAGTTTTAGTTTCTAGAGAGAAGGAGGGAAAGAGATAAATACCTTCAATTAACTATGTAAATACACTCAATATCTTCCATGCAAGTTCTTGTGATATGTACTAAGTCAAGTTACATGTATAACACAAGCACATCATCATACTTTTCAGGATTAAGGCAATGCATTATCCAATATAATAAGCTAATCTTGAGAATACAACATTGGATAGGAAGGCATAGGCAATTTTCTCTAAATAAGAGCAATCATATATCTAAAACATCTTAAGGGTTTGAGTCAATACTAGATATTTCAAGAAACCAAAGACACATATCATCATATAACAAGTACTAACATGAAGAAGGTAAGAGCAAGAATTGGTTACATATAATATACTCAATTATGATCTTCAAAAGGAATAAGAAAACAAGAGAGCATGAAACATCTAAGATTTTCAAGGTCCTATACATCAATCCCAAGCATAATTCCATAAGGACAAGCGCACTATAGAAAGACTATATACACCATACTAAACTAAGGGCACAACCTTCACTAGACATCCCAGTGTTTGTAACCTAGCTCTGATACCAAGTGTAACGCCCCACCAAGAAACCCTAGAGGATTTCACTAACATTTCCAAAAAGAGAGAAAATGTATTTTTTTAAATGTTAAGTTGACATCCTATAATGGTAAAAGGATAAGATTGAACTAAATTGCACATGCGGAAGGAAACTACTAACTTATCCCCGAAGGTTCCTCAACATAGTTACTATTCTAACCATACAACATTAAAGAAAATACATCTAGTTTAAGCTAACATTTGATACATCTATGAGCATATACAAAATAACAACTAAAGTATTCCATTCATATAAATTACTAAATCATACAACTTCATTGCATATAAATATTTTCTAAAGATTCATTCATTGAATAACCTATATCCATAGTCTATTACAACATGCAAAGAAATGAATGATGAACATGGACATATTCAAACACATAAGATCATTATTTCTATTTGTCAATCTTAAAACCTATCATCTAAGTCTCAATTTAATTGCATCTAATTTACATCATAGATACATCATAGTTCCATTATAATTACATCATTTTCCATGTAGGCATGTACATACATATTTACAACAGATTTAAGCATAGGTATAACATGATAGAAGAATATAAAATCTCCATCTGACTCACTAACCTGACCAAATTAGGGAGTAGCAATAGGAAACTGAATGAAGCCTATCCACACATAGAAAGGTTCATAATCCCTGATGGAAGAAGGCAACTACCACCCAACCATGTGGACCCCAAAGGACCACCCCTTGTGCTAGGAGATAGACATAAGGCCCTCAAGCACACAAACATTGATAAACAAAACATGGTTTGAATACACTTCCATCGAGTAAAAACACAATCAAGATATACATATATAAAAATCCAAACATGAATACTCTAGAGGCTACAACCATAGAGATAGGACACTAGTGCTCATAGATGGAGAGTTTCATTGCATAGCTTGATATGGTTTATCCTAGCAAGTCTCCATAGGCCCCGATCCCATCCTGGGTTATCCTAGTAGCCTCTCTAAAACCACCAACCCCCATTCAAAACTCATGCAGAACCAACATACCTTTCAAGAGGACAAGGTAGTTGATTATACCATTCCAAGCCTTCCCACCTCATCTTGAGCCTAAATGAGCACTCAATCCATGAGCGAGGCACACTTAATCTTGTTTAATGTTTTTAACTACCCAACCCCCTAATACATTATTAAGGTTATCACTTATTAAGAAAATCTCCCAATGGGTTATCTTCATGATCACTTTAGGATCTTGGCCCCCATGGAGAGCCACTCCCCCTTGTGACACTAATCCTACTCAAATCCAACCCAAGGCAACTAAAACACCATCGAATAGCCATATAATGTAATCCAACCAAGTCTTGGAATAACATCGCATCTCAACCACATAACCAATAGATAAAATAACTTCCATCAAAGAGCACAACATGGCTCAATCCCATAAGGAGAGTAAATATAAAATTCCAAGAGACAAATAAGCCTACAAAGACTTCCATAATTAAAAGTCCAGTAGAAAATTTTGAACATACTATCAATGACAAACATACAAGACATAGGGTAAGACATCATCCAATAATGTAACAAATGTAATCCAAAACCATACTACCATTACATCTTGGCTAGAACATCCTCTTCATAGGAAGAATGCACAAGAGGTATCCTAGATGACATATACAAGTCAACTCACATTCACAAAACCTTTGAAAGGAAATGGCACAAACTGAGTACTAGAATACATGCAATCACCAATAACCCACACATTCCCCATAGAAATCATTATAGATTTAATTTCATTAAAACTACAAACATTATATAATATAACATTAGAAACATAAAAGTTCTCTCAATCCCATTTAAATTTATTACCCCTATATATATATATATATATATACAACAAAATAATAAATGAAATTCTAAATGTAATTTCCATTTTTAAAACAAATATAATAATAATCTTTTGTCTACACTCACACATTAACTAATAGGCATTAAAAATGCTTCAGACTAGACAAATATACATGTCTCAGGTAAATCAAATCTTTAACAGAGCAATGAATTGAAAATAGAGCGAATCTTTTCAATGCGGGCAATAACAAAACAAAAATGAACATATCAAATATTGTTGGGCGAAATAATTACTAACTGACATTTTAATCTATTGTAGGCAAATAGTAATTATCATAGGGAGAAATAATTATTTGCAGATCAAATTACAATACACAAGTCAATAGAAATTTTATATAGAGAAAATAAATTAAAAATGAAAAAATATAATTAATGCTAGATGAAATTGATATTAGCAGGCATTTTAAACAAAATACATGGTGCAGGAAAAATTAATATTTTGTAGGGGGTGTGTGAATGACTTGCCATGCTATGGGTGGAAGTCCCTCCCCACAATGTAGAGAGGTCTCCTCTCCACATCATGGAGAGGTCTCTCCATGCTGTGGGAGGAGACTCCACATGACGTGGGACAAGCCTCTCCCCATAGTGTGGGTCGAACCTCCAGACATGGTGGGTAAAACCCGCCACTAAAAGAAACACAATTTAGGCACACTATGGGAAAGCCAACAACTATAGAGAAAGACACAGATCAAGGTATTGCTATAGAAACTACAACTTGGGTAGGGGAAAACATAATGGTGGTGGAACCTGCAGGAATGGTAACAATGGGAGGAACTAAAGATTGAGAAGAAAGAAGAGGGGGAGAAAACAATACCTGAGCTAAAGATGTTGCCCTCATTATTGAAACTTGGGCTGAAATGAGTACTTGGGTTTGAGTTATCTCTGAAACCTCTGCTAAAGCCTACTTCTTCCTTGGAAGGGAAGAGCTCTCACACACTTCACCGAACCGCTTTTACAACTTGGAATGAGGTTTTTTAGTAGGCTCAACAGTAGTGAATGATATGACTGTTGGGTTCCTTGAATCTAACTCAACCTCCCTCCCTTTACCAGTTTGTTGTTAGATATTTTGTTGTGGGTTTGACTTCTAAGGATCAGTGCCACTTGAAGGAGAATCATAGCCTTCCTCTACATCTTTGTTGTATTTTTGCCACTCCTCAAAATTTTCATCCAAAGGGTAGTTTCCTATAGAAACTAGGAACTACTGAACTTCCTACCGATATGTCCAAAATGCCAACCTCTTCCCTTCCAGCCATTTATCTCTTAGACAATTCAAATAACTGGAAGACAACTGAGATGGGGGGGTGAATCAATTGTCACCAGATTATCAAAACCTTAAGAAATTAAAACTTTAATACTGGAACCCAAAAGATCAATACTGGAATAGATAAACCAATTACCAAAATAGAAAATATACCAATTAAGCATAAGAAACAATTAGAGAATAAATACCATTAACATGACACCAAGATTTGTATGTGGAAAACCCAGTAAAGGGAAAAACCATGGTGGGAAGCCTACCCATAGTTAGATAATACTTCTGCAATAAGTATGTGATTACAAATGAGGGGCCTACACTTGAAGGAAGCCCAACGGTCTAGAGCACACTTCTCATTACAAAAGGAGTCTCACTGACTACATACAAATCTAGACTACAATCTAGAAGAAGGAATGAACTACAATGATAACATCTCTTATGCCTGAATACTATTTTTTTTAAGCTCAATACTGGAGGACTAAATCCTCTTACATAAACCCAACTCTATCACCAATGATTGACCAAATCCTCTACATGAATGCTTATTACATTATTCGCTCCTTACATATCCATATCATCCTCACATATGATTTACAATGAGATCTTACATCATATATATACAAACTCTCGACCAAAAACAATAAAGTTGGCCACTAGACAATAAAGCAACTACATAATTACAAAACATGTCGGCCTAAGAGAAAAAAAATAATATCCAACCCATAAGACATCTCGAAAACACATCAAGAAGTCCAATCAATATGTTACATTAAGTTGGTCCATAACCTAGATAATACCAAGCCCAATATAGGTCCACACACACTAAATAAATGATCCCTATCAACCAAGTCTCAAACATGATCACCATCAGCATCCTGAATCTCTACTAGAAGCCACACCAACACCACTTATGCATATCATCAAATATCTTCAACAAAGCTCTGTCAATGAAACCCTCACCGGATCAACAAACCAAGCTTACCAGCATATAAGATAGCATTCGATCACCAAATCAAAACCAACTAACTAAACATGAATTTGAGTAGCATGAATAGAAGATCTAAGACAATTCCAAAAGCCAAAACATATCGGAGAATACCAGATCATCATGATCTAATCCAACCAAAAACTAAGCTACTTACGGGGACCAGAAGGATACTGCTAAAGCAGCCAAAATAGCTAGTGTCGACATCAATGACAAAACATCAATGCAACACGTAATCAATTCCTCCAAATGGCCAAAAATCTCCCCCTTTGGTATTGATAGAAACACTAGATGTGAAAAACATCCAAGTGCCAAGAAATGCCAAACAAATCTCCCACACAAGAATATAGCAATGAAGTTTTGATCCATACTCTCCCTATAAATGTTATCACAATTAAGTTTTGAAAATTTCTCCCCCTAATGTATGTATCCCTTAAGTTTTTCACATGAATATCTCTCCCCCTTTGACATCAATGCCAAGAATCTGACAAAAATATCAAAGCAAAAACATAAACCACTGAATCACAAGGCTAACTACTCCCCCTAAATAGTAGCATCACCACATCAATCCAGAATGAATAATATCAATGATAATGCATACCGGATTAATGCCAAATAGCATCAATCAGTTCTCTACCGGAGGGACAAAAACCCCTAACCTATCTCTGAGGTACTCAAATGATTCTTTAGGAAAGGGTTTAGTGAAAATATTTGCAATCTACTCTTTAGTGTTCACATAAACCAATCAAACTTCATTTTCTTCCACCTTCTCCTTCAAAAAGTTATACTTGATAGATATGTTCTTCATCTTAGAGTGAAATACTAGATTCTTTGATATGTCTATAGCAGCAGAGTTATCATAGTGAATAACTACCAATCCAATGCAATGCACTTTTATATCCTTCAACATTTGCTTCATCCATAGAACTTGTGTATAGTTAGTAGCAGCAACAACATACTCAGCTTCAATAGTGGATAAAAAATTACATGATTGTTTCTTGCTGATCCATGAAATAAGTTTCTTTCCAAGAAAGAAAGCTCCATCGAAAGTACTTTTTCGGCCATCAACATCACCTGCCCAATCTGCATCTATATATTCACATAAAGTAAAGTAATCATCCTTAGGGTACTACAAACCATATTCAGATGTACCTTTAAAGTTTCTAAAAATTCTTTTCACCGCACTCTCATGATTTTCTCTAGGATCACTTTGATATCTTGACGCAATGCAAACAACATTCATTATATCAGGCCTAGTCTGAGTCAAATATAGCAGACCTCCAATCATACACTTGTATCTTGTAGGATTTACTCGTGCATATTCATCTTTCCTTGTCAATTTCTCACTTGTAATTATAGGAGTACTTACCGGTTTAGAGTCTAACATACCAAATTTCTTCAACAATTCCCTAGCATACTTAGTTTGATAGATAAAAATACCTTTATCAGTTTGAGTAATCTGCAAACCTAAGAAAAAATTCATTTCCCCAATCATAGACATTTCAAATTCATTCTCCATATTTTTAGAAAATTTCATGCACAACTTATCTTCACCTCCAAAAATAATGTCATCAACAAAAACCTCAATAATCAGTATATCATCATCAGTGACTTTATAATATAGATTATTGTCAGCATTACCTTTAGTGAAACCAAGCTTCAAAAGATATTTATCTAACCTTGCATACCAAGCTCTAGGTGCCTATTTCAATCCATATAAAGATTTCCTTAACCTGCAAACCATGTTTTTATCATTTGAAAGTGAAAAACCATCAGGTTGCTCAATATAAACTTCCTCATCAAGATCCCCATTCAGGAAAGCACACTTAACATCCATTTGATAAACCTTGTAGTTTTTATGTGTAGCATAGGCAAGAAATAATCTTATAGCTTCAATCCTAGATACAGGTGCAAAAGTTTCAACATAATCAATTCCTTCCTTCTGAGAATATCCTTTACAGACCAATCTAACTTTATTCCTTACAACTTGTCCATCTTCATTTAATTTATTCCTAAAAACCCATTTAGTTCCAATAACATTCTTATTTTTAGGTTGGGCAATGATAATCCATATGTTATTCTTCTCTATCTGATCTAATTCTTCTTCCATAGCTTTCATCCAACATTCATCTTTACATGCTTTAATTACTAATACCAGTTCAACTTGAGAAATTTAACATACCTCATTAGTTGCCAATCTCCTTCTTTTCATCACTCCATTGTTCTTATCCCCAATGATTTGATCTTTTGAATGATTCAATCTCATATACCTAGGAGTCTTCTTATTCTCTATTCTTCTTTCATGTTCTTTAGTTACTATTGCATTTTATGATACTGTCAAAGTAACTGGTTCAACATTTTGTTCTGATAAAGCTATTATTAGTTCAATTATGATCATTTCCACTGCCAGTTCTTGCTTATAAACTCTGATTTCACTTCTATTCAGCTCATCCACCTTGACATTAGCGCTCTCCACAATTCTCTACAATCTCTTGTTATAACATCTATATGCTTTGCTTTCATTATAATAACCAAGAAATATTCCTTCATCACATCTAGGATAAAACTTTCCAATGAAATCATCTCTCCTGATATAACATTTACTACCAAAGATTCTGAAATACTTGACTGTAGGTGTATTGCCAAACCATAATTTATAAGGTGTCTTACCGGTTTCTCCTTTGATATGTACTTTGTTGAATGTATAAATTGCTATGCTCACTACTTCTCTCCAATAGATATGAGGTAGATTATCTTCCATCATCATGGTTCTAGCAACATCCAAGATAGTTTTGTTCTCTCCTTATGTCATGCTTCTCACAAAAGTTATTAAACTCATCGGATGTGAATTCTCCACCATGATCTGACCTAAAACACTTAATCTTCAATCCTGTCTTAGTTTCAACTTTAGCTTTAAATATTTTAAACTTTTCAAAGCCTCAGATTTATCCCTTAGAAAAGTAACCCACATCATTCTAGAATAATCATCAATGATTAGCATAAAATATCTATCGCCTTGAATACTTTTAATTCTAGCAGGGCCACACAAATCAGTATGAATAAGATCAAGAACATCATTAGATTTGTCTTGTATACTCTTAAAAGAGGTTCTGACCTATTTTCCTATTTGACATTCTTTACCTATCGGATTATAGGGCTTCATAATCTTAGGTATATCTCTAACTACCTTAGTTGACCTGATCTTTACATGCAATCAAAATTTACATGACATAGCCTTTTATTACATAGCCAATTGTCATGGATTTGTACAATCAAACATGTCTTCTCACCAGAATTCAAATGAAATATATTACCTTTTGTCTGAGTATCGGTTGCGATCTCCAATCCAGATCTATTAATGATTTTGCATTTTCCATCCTTGAATTGTAGTTGAAATCCCTTATCCACCAATTGTCCTACACTCAAAAGATTATGCCTTAAACCTTGAACAT
Source organism: Cryptomeria japonica (assembly GCF_030272615.1). Taxonomy (NCBI): domain Eukaryota; kingdom Viridiplantae; phylum Streptophyta; class Pinopsida; order Cupressales; family Cupressaceae; genus Cryptomeria; species Cryptomeria japonica. Next base: position 441,805,267 of record NC_081415.1, read on the forward strand.
AATAAACATTATCAGTATTGTGCTTACCATCTAATGATATATTTCCTTTTCCTTTAATCATACATGCTTTATCATCTCCAAATCTAACCAGACCGCTATCAAATTCTTGTAAAGAGAGAAACTTTCTTTTATCTCTAGTCATATGATGTGAACATCTACTATCATTACCCATTCATCCTTATCTTCAATTTTAGCAGCAAGTGCCTTCTCTTAGAATACATTCTCTTCCAGTACTGGAACATCTTCCTTGATATCTAGGAACACCCATTCCTTTCCATTACCAGAACCACTAGCATAGTCTTGTGTCGGTTCATCATCAGAATCAGTCACACCTTCCTCATCCTCAATGTACCATGATTTATCTATGTTTTTCTTGTACTTATACTTCTTCTAATATCCAGGGTTAGGCTTAAAATATCTTCTACCTCTTTCTTCAAATCTTGAATTTCTTCCAGGACATCTAGATGCAAAATGACCTATCTTATTACATGCAAAACATATAAAAGGTGCTTTTCCTTCATACTTACTTCCTACCAGTCCTTTAGGTACTCTTATAGAAAATAGGGCTTCAAGTTGCTCAAATTCTTCATCTTCTCTCTTTATATCATCCAATTCATTTGCATACAAAGCTTTCCAATCTTGCTTGCCATTTGATGATGTAAATGCATGAAAACCAGGTTTAGACTTCACAACTCTAGAAAGTCCAAATTCTTCAAGCTCAAAACCAGATAATTTCCCAACCAAGGTATCTCTATTGACATAAGTATTAGTCATTATTCTCAATTCATTAATTGTAGTAGCCTTCATTGAATAAGTTGGTGGCAAAGCTCTTGGAACTTTAGAAACAATTTTATCTTCACTCAAAGATCCACCACAACATTGAATTCCCATAATAATCTGATTTACCCTTTCCATGAATGCATTAATCCTTTCATCTTCTTCCATCTTCAAGTTTTCATATCTCACCTAGTAACCATCAAGTTTAGAAATCTTAACAGTAGGGTCACCTTCATTAAGAGTATCCAACTTGTCCCATATAGCCTTTGTTGATGATTTGTCAGTTAATCTCATTATTTGCTAATCAGAAAGTGCATAGAATAGGACTTCTCTTGCTCTACAATCATTCTCAAGCTCCTTATCTAGGTTTCTTGGAGGAGGATTTCTAGACGTTGGATTAAAATGACTAACCCCATTCTTTGTGATTTCCCAAATTTCCTTACTGGGAGATCATAGATGAGTCTCCATCTGAATCTTCCATACCCTATAATTTGTTCCATCAAACCTAGGAATATCTCTCTGAAAGATAGCAACAAATGAACTAGATGAACTTGAACTATTAGTCACCATAGGATCTTCCTCAAGCAGTTAAGCTTCTATAGAGAGGACTAGAGCTCTGATACCACTTGTTAGATAGTTCAAATAATCGGAAGACAAATGAGAGGGGGGGTGAATCAGTTGTCACTAGATTATGAGAACCTTAAGCAATTAAAACTTTAATACCGGAACCCAAAATATCAATACCAAAATACAAACCAATTACCGAAATAGAAGATATACCAATTAAGCATAAGAAACAATTAGAGAATAAATACCATCCACATGACACCAAGATTTGTACGTGGAAAACCCGGTAAAGGAAAAAACCATGGTGAGAAACCTACCCACAGTCAAATAATACTTTTGCAGTAAGTATGTGATTACAAATTAGGGGCTTGCACTTGCAGGAAGGCCAACAACCTAGAGCACACTGCTCATTTAAAAAGGAGTCTCACTGACTACTACATACAAATCCTGACTACAATCCAAAAGAAGGAAGGAACTACAATGATAGCATCTCCTTTTCTTGAATATAGTTTCAGTTAAGCTCAATACTAGAGGACTAAATCCTCTTGTATAAACCCTGCTCAATCACCAATGATCAACCAAGTCCTCTGCATGAACGATTATTACATTATTCTCTCCTTACATATCCATATCATCCTCACATATGATCTACAATAAGATCTTACATTATATTTACAAATCCTAGAACACAAACAATAAGGTCAGCCACCAAACAATAAAGCAATTACATAATTACAAAACATGTTGGCCTGCGACCAAACAAATAATATCCAACCCATAAGACATCCCATAAACACATCAAGAAGTCCAATCACATGTTACATTAAGTCGTTCCATAACCTAGATAATACCAAACCCAATATAGGTCCACACACGCTAAAGCAATGATCCCAATCAGCCAAGTCTCGAACATGATCACCATCAACATCCTGGATCTCTACTAGAAGCTACACCAACACCACTTATGTATATCATAAAAGATCTTCAACAAAGCTCTGCTGGTGAAACCCTCACTGAATCAACAAACCAAGCTTACCAGCATATAAGATAGCATCCAATCACCAAATCAAAACCAACTGACTAAACATGCATCTAACATCAATAAAGCAACCAAAATAGCTAGTGTTGACATAGCTAGTGTTGACATCAATGATAAAACATCAATGCAACACATAATCAATTCCTCCAAGTGGCAAACATTTATCATCATTTAGCTTCTTAAGAAAAATGGCAGGAATTGTTTAACCGAATTCAGTTTTGTAGTTGGGGAGTAAAACTATAACCATGGTGGTTGTTCCCTAACAGAAATAGTGTCCAAATCCACATACAACCGAGAATCATCTCTTGAAGTTTTAATCCAGGCTTGCTAGGATTTGTACTACACATTCTCTACATGATTCTTTCTTTTTGCTAGACAACCATTTAGATCATAGCTCCAGGGGTCATCAATAGCCACAAGACCCAATTGCACCAATTTTGAAGTGAGCACTCCTTCAGCGAGGAGTCTCTTCACTAGAGCAATAGGACATAAAACCTTATGGTCTTGGGTGATGGTGACATCATGCTTTCCTGTGCCTAAAGCATTTTCAATCACAACTAACTATCTAAAAATCTCTAAGGCCAATATGCGATCAATCACATAAATGGGGAGGCCAAAAGGAACTTCTGTAAAACCATGTACTCTAATGAAAGAAAATTCCTTGCCCAAAAACTAGACACAACGGGGACTAAATGTAGACATCCAGCCAATTTGATGTTGCGTGAAGCAGAAAAAAGAACCTAGGGATTCCTTTGTTAAATCCTACATGGTGGGGGTCAGGAAATAGTCAGAAAAAGAATATGTGTCATGTGTGGTTGATAGTATGGCAATCCATGTGGTCACAAGGTTCCACCTATTATGCTCATTAAAAACTGATAATTTCATGCCTTGACTGAAAAAACCCTTATTTTAATACAAGAAAATGTGAACTAGAAAAGAAATGTACCTGAATCTGTAATGCGTCCAGAAATTGGCTAGTTGCTCTACTATTCCTTGGGCAATGTCTTTGGCAAAGTCATACAAGAAATCTTCTTTCTACTTTTGGAGCTTGAAAAGAACACCCATTTGGAAGGTATGGACATGTAGGTAGTTGTCAAGGCCACAGACGTAAACCAACATTGAAGTTACTTCTTTCAAGTCATCTTGCTTCAAATCACTCAACATCAATGAGAATTTTGGAAGTTGAGGAAGACTCGTATCCATTGCACTGCAGCAAAAACTTAAAGCATCCTTTCTTTTTCACCAATAATTTCCCAACACCTCTCTACATAAAACCTCTGTTGTATTGGTAAACAAAGGGATGCACAACATATCATTGATAACTTCTACACTTATGTCTACTCTCAATGAAGTGCCCTAAATAGTAGGGGGATCCAAACTAAAACATCGTGAGTATGCATCAATGAATTCAAGGCAATGTGGGACCATTGGGATGACATATTGCAAAAGACTGCAATTCCATAGCTTGACCATCATGTGTTTCCACTCTCCTTTGTTGACGAGCATCCTAGCATAGGAGGCCTCTCAAAGATCCTTGGATTGCTTATGTATTTCAAGATCAATAACTTCTTCATATATGTCTGAAACTAGAGTGGGATTCTTTCTCAAATCTTTCATCTTTGGCATAGTCCTTGGGTAATTAGGTTTCAAAGGCATAGGGTGAGAAGCATACGATAAATCCCCAAAAACATCGACCCAAGCCTCAATCTCTAACGAACCTGACATCTTAGCTAGAACATCCATTTCTACGAGCCAGTTTTATTCTACCTTTTGCTTTTAAAACTTTCTCTAGCATTGAGTAAAACTCTTTGGAGAACAAAAAAGTTGCATGCTACTTTCAAAAGATTTCCTTTCTCTAACACGCTTCATGCCTTGATTTTTTGCACTCAACATCATGTTAATAATGCACTTTGCCTCGTACATGCACCACCTATGCCTTTCATGCGGAATTAATTTTGTAGGATGTTGTATTAACAACCACCTTGATTGTACTAAGAAGCCACTCTCCAACTTACACTACCATTTTAAATATTCAGGCAGTTATCTAGAAATATGCACCCCTTTCTTTATTGTAATTAATATGGATAGTTTTTCAATGCAAACCAAAATATAATGATGATTTACCTCAATTTTTCAAAGTACATAGACAGGACGCATGGCACATTCTCGTACCTTGCACATCCTTCTAAAACCTGAACAACTCGATTGCGATCTATCTTCATAATTTTATTTGCTGCAAAATTAATTCATGCAAGGTTTCAAATTGTGCTCGTTTATGCAACCTTTAATTTCCTTTTATGGCTTGAAGTCCTATCATGTTTATAAATACAACCATGACTTATACCAATCATTGTCTTAACATTTGGCTTAGTCTGTAGTATACTAGGAGCATGGACACTCCCATTACGCTAGTTAGCAACAGGCTGCAAGTAGCTTTAATAGGAAATGTCTTAGATAGGCGCCTATGGTGCGTGACTAGGAGGGCTAGCCATGTGCTTTTTAATGCAATCAAATGGGTCTTAGGTGAGGATTTTGTTGGCACGGATGATAGGTACCATATCAACACAAATATATGCTCATGCTTTGTAGCTTCCTTGCTAGACATTAGTATTGATGGTAAAATTATCACTCATCTTACTAAGGTGATCTTCCCTAAGACATACTTAGGTGTCCCTCTTTTGGGACTTCCCATAGTGCCTAACTTGAGGCATTTTATTGATTCCAACAAATGGGTCCAGTGGCACCCTTTTGTCTCTAGCTTCAAAACCATGATGCTCTCTCAGCACCGCTACCGTATTGAAGGTGCAATGAATTTTATATTTTTCTTACATCTTTCGATACCCTCTGACAACACTACTTGGTACAGAGACTTTTGAGACTACATTTTCTCAAGGATTCTAAGTCCCAACGAGCTTGCACAGCTGATAACAGTTGCACTTTTGTCAGATTCTAACTTCGACTATGTGATGGAGGAGGAAACTAAGATGAAGGAGTACGAGGAAGAGGAGGGTGACAATTGAGAAAATTTGTTTCCTACTACTATCTCTTTTGTCTTCTAGAAAAACAAGCAATGGCCTAAGAGCCCCTTTTAATTGCAACAATGTAAATACAAAGAACATAATATAATATAATATTTTGCTTTCATGAACTATGGCTCCTTTGTTTCTCAAAGATGTGTTCATTGATTTTATTTGTTTCTGCTTGGCTCCTTTACTTAAAAACTAAGGGTTCAAAGAACTCAGGACTTAGGACAAAAAAGGTCTCCAACAAAGCCAAGAACACTATTTTATAATATTTACAATATTTACACAGAACTAAGCAAGTAAGGCTTAATTGAATGGCTCAAGGTGAATCCCATTAACTGGGATCTCCAATAGTTCACCTTGCATATTTTCTAGAGTAAAAGAATTATACTCTTTTCACTTGAGAATGTGAAATGCACCTTCCCATAGGCTATCAAACTTTGCGTGTTGTCTTGGCTTAGCACCACGTTTATTATATTTCAGGACAAGATCTCCACACTAAAAACCAAGATCAGAACTATTCTTGTTGAGCCACTTTTGGACAATTTGTTGTTGATCTTGGACATAATCGAAAGATTTTTTCCTTTTTTCTTTCAATTCTAAGAGTTCCACCAACCTTACCTCCATGGGTTTATTCTCCTCTAGCTCTAGAGATTTAAGAAGTTGCAAAGTTAGTATCTCTAGCGAGACTGGGAATTGCACTTCGTTTCCATATACAAGTTCATATAGAGAAATTTTAAGCACCTGCTTAGGGGTCACTCAATCTACCCAAAGCACATTCTTCAAGTGATGATGCCATTCTCTCTTAAATTCACCTCCAATCCTTTTAATGAGTTGAATCAATTTTTTGTTAGTTTATTAGGCTAAACCATTCGCTTGTAGGTAATAGTTTGAAGAGGTTTTTAGGTAAATGTCATGGCAAAGAGAAAACTGGGTGACCCTAGAACCTATGAATGCTCTGGCATTATCTGATATTATACTCTTTGGCGGGCCAAACCTCACAACCAGTACCTCTAGGAAACTCAATATCTCAGCTTTCATTGCATTCTTTAGCAGAATTGCCTCTGTCTAGCAGGTGAAATAGTATGTGGCAGTAAGAATCTATTTGTGGCCCGTGGAAAATGGTGGGTTGACTATTCCTATGAAATCCAACCCCTATTGAGAAAAAGGCTCATCTACTACTATTTGCTTGAGCAACATAGCTGCATTTCTACATTTCCTAATGTAGAACTGGCTCTCCTTGCACTTTTAGACAAGAGAATGTGCATCCTTGAATAGTGAAGGCAAATAGTAAACTGCATGAGTGATTTTAATTAAAGTTGTCTATTAGGATAATCGATGAACAACTGAGAGGGGGGGTGAATCAGTTGTTAACATATTATATCATTTAATCCATTTAATGACCTTTAACTAGATTAAGTATCGGTAAAACAGAATAAATACCGGTAAGCAATAAAACTTAACAATGAAACACATAATCAACACAATGCAACCATACCACATAGCACCATGATTTGTACGTGGAAAACCCAGAAGGGGAAAAACCATGGTGGGAAGCCTACCCATAGTCAGATGATACTTCTGGAGAAAGTATGTGATACAATGAGGGGCCTACGCATGCAGGAAGGAACACTTCCTAGAGCATACTTCTCATTATAAAAGAGTCTCACTGACTACAAAGAGGTTAAAACCACCTCAAGATAAATGGAAAACAATCCAAAGTAATGAATTACCAGAGATAACATCTAATATGCCTGATTATAGTCCCAGTTAAGCTCAATACCGAAGGCCTTTGACCTCTTCCTTAATCCCAATTCAATCACCTATGATTGACCAAATCTCCTTCACATATGATATTGCATTTCAAGACCATGTTACACTTATTCCACATTCCCACACCATGATCTACAATGAGATGTTACATCATTTTATACCAACCCTAAGGCCTAAACCAATTAGGTCGGCCACCTAAAAGATATTACAATAATATCATTACATAAATCCATATTACAATGATATTCCACGTCGGCTTAAGACCAAAATAATAATAACCAATCCATAGAACATCTTGAAACATCCTAGTAACATGTAGAGTACACATTAACATTATACTGACCCATAACCTAGATAGGCACCAGACCTATTCTGGGTCCACCACACCAAAGAAATGTCTTCAAGTAGCTGAAGCATGATCAAAGAACATCTTTAGCATCTTGAAATCCATCTAGAAGCCACACCAATGCCACTTATGCATCCTGTCAAGATTTCTCAATGAAAGCTCTATCGGTTAAACCTTAAACCAATGCCGATAAGAGTTTACAAGAGTGTATGATAGCCTTTGATTACCAAGTCAATACCAACTAACCAAAACATGCTCCAGGAACATGTAGCATAGAAAATCAAACATACTTCATTGATCCAAACATGCTAGAAGTGTCCAACAGATAGTCTCTTCTGTCGGTAACACTAGATCTTCTATCGGTAACCAAAACCTGTTTGTCAATAACCAACCATAACAACTAGTGTTGACATCAATGACAAAACATCAATGTTGTTAGGTCTCGGAGACAACTGAGAGGGGGGGGGGCGAATCAGTTGTCAAATAAATTCAAACCAAAAACAACTTAATCAACTTAATGCTTAATACTGGTAAACCAGTTTAATATGTCGATAGACAGTTTTACCAGTTAATTGCTATACCGGTAAGGATTAGTGCATGAAACATAAAGACAAAGTCATACACAACACATAACACCAATATTTGTATGTGGAAACCCTATAAGGGGAAAAACCACATTGGGAAAGCTTACCCACAATCAGATGATACTACTGTAGATAGTAAGTGTACATAAATGGGGTCTACACATGCAGAAAGGCCAAGTGCCTAGAGCTCACTGCTCAATCACAAAATGGGAGTCACACTGACTACAATTGGATGGTTAAATCCAATAAGAATGTACTCCACAAAATAGCATCTTCATATGTTGGATTCAGTACCGATGTAGTTCCGATTGTCTTCACAAAAACCCTTCTTCAATCTTCAAATGATGTTTGTGTGTATAGTTCTTCTTATTCTCGCATATACCTTCACACAATCCTTTCTAGCATTCCACACTTGATCTTACAAATAAGATCTTACATTTATACCATAACCTAAGACCAATTTTAGTAGGTCGGCTCTACAAGATATTACAATAAAAACATTTTTACAAACAATACTGTATCTGATGCAATAACCAATTGAACATGTTGGCTTAATGCATTTACAATAATAATTAATCATCTCCATAGCGTGTCGTGCTGATCTGGAAAAGATAAACCTGTTGATGTAACCCTGGACCTATTTGTCGATAATAGCAAATATGCAAATATGAATATACCAATAAATAATTCTTTAAGACAAGATGTCTAAATGATGTCTTTGACATTACCAAGTGTTTTCCATGTCATTCCAAGTGTCGGCGATCATTATATATTGCCGGTGTACCAGATACTGGTGACTATGCATGAGTCATTTGCTTGTCGATGAATGTTGCTGATTCTCCAAAGTGCCAAAGTTGATAAGTGTTTAGTAGGTGTTGACATCAATGAAAAAACCCTACCAAAATACCAACAAATGCAACACATAATCAATTCATTCATAATGCCAACAATCTCCCCCTTTGGCATTGATGGAAACAATAGATGTGAAAAACTAATGAATACTAAGAGGGAGGGTCGATTAGTATACCAAAATTTACTAAACTCAAACTTCTAAACAGTTTAGCAGATAACCGGTATAATAGATTCACTAATAAACTGGTTAAGATAAATGCAAGCCAAATAGAAAATGAAGCATTCACCCACAAGAGCACAATCACCATAACACAAGATTTTTGACATGGAAACCCAAATGGGAAAAAACCACGGTGAGCAGAAACTCACAAGTAACTATCTGCAAAATAGAAACTAGACCGGTTAAGGTCATACAATGTTCTTCACTAGAATAGATACTGTTAGGAATCTAGATCTTTGTTAGGAGATAAGTCCTGTTAAAGACTACCTTGTGAGAGGATTTCAGATTCATAGTTGTGAACCACCTTGTTAGAGGATTTACAAAAGATTTGCTAGGCCTACCCAGTTAAGGCCGGTTTCAGACTTGTCAAAGATGTGAGTAATCAACAAGTGAGTGATCTAGATACTAGCACAATATGCTTGGTTAGATCCTTGATAGCTCACTGTTAATTCATTTCAGCATTACTTCAGTCTTGAATATCTCCACACTCTTACTCGTCACATAGACCTAATCTTCTCTTCTATGATCTCACATACAAACCCTCATCATTATTTAAAACCCTAGACATGATGTCCTTATAAAGGAGTCTGATTTCATGTCGGTCCAATAGGATTAAATTATAAGTTCCTAGGTTTAGTGTATCTAGAAACATTTGGTAACATGACACAAAATCACCGCCAAAGTGTCGGTGGATGATAAACCATTACAGAAATACTGGTTGGTAACTCATCACAGAGTAATACTGGTTCATACAATTTACCGATTACCGGTTGTCAAAAATGAAGACTAGAAAAATGTTAACTACTACTTTGTTCCTTTGTACTGCTTGAGATTCTCGAACCGCTTGAGGTCTTCATACTACTTTGGGTCTTCAGTCAATTTGTGACTGGTAACATCTTTTGCAAAACACCGATAGTCTAAAGACAATATTACATAATACCAGTTGGAACAATTATCAGTTGACCATAACTCATATATCAAGAAAGTGTACACAAAGCAAGTGTGTGTCCATCAATGACAATCACAACATCATCAAAATCCCAACAAAAACATCTAAGTACCAAGAAATGACAAACAAGTCCCCCCTATGGAAGACAACCAACAATCTCCTGAATATCAGTAACTTTCCCCGTGTGAATGATATCCTTGTAAAGTTCTGAAATTATTTTTCACATTACTATCTCTCCCCCTTTGACATCAATGCCCAAAATATGACACAAATATCAAAGCAAGAATGTAAACCTCTAAATCTCAAATCTGACTACTCCCCTTGAGTAGTAGCACCACTCATCAGTGCTGGAATGAATAATATCTCTAAAAATGCATGTCAGACTGATGACAAACTGCATCAAACAAGTCTCTGCAAGAGGGGTAGAAACCCCTAACTTGTCTCTCAAATATCTATAATTTGTTCCTTAGACAATGGTTTAGTGAATATATCTGCAATCTATTCTTTAGTGTTCACATAAACCAATTTGACTTCTTTTGCTTCTACCTTGTCCTTCAGAAATTTATACTTTATTGATATATGCTTAGTCTTAGACTGAAATACCAGATTCTTAGACATGTGAATAGCTGCAGAGTTATCACACTAGATAACTACCAATTCACTACAATTTACCTTGATATCCTTCAACATTTGCTTCATCCACAAGACTTGAGTGCAATTAGTTGTTGCTGCAACATACTTAGCTTATGCAGTAGATAAAGAAATGCATGACTATTTTTTGCTAATCCATGAAACCAGTTTCTTTCCAAAAAAGAAAGATCCACCAGAAGTACTCTTCCTGTCATCAGTATCTCCTACCCAATCTGAGTTAGTATATGCACATAAAGTGAAATCATCCTTTTTAGAATACCATAAGCCATATTTTGTTGTTCCTTGCAAATACCAAAATATCCTCTTTACTGCACATTCATAATTTTCTTTAGGATCACTTTGATATCTTGAAATAATACTTATTGCATTCATAATATCTAGTCTAGTCCAAGTTAAACATAACAGACCACCAATCATAGACTTATACCTTGTCAGATTTACCGATGTAGAAGTATCCTTGATAGATAATTTCTCACTTGTCACCATAGGAGTACTTACCGATTTGGAATTATCCATACCAAACTTCTTCAACAATTCCCTCAGATACTTAGTTTGATAGATAAAGATGCGTTTGTCAGTTTGAGTAATCTGCAAACCAAAAAAATTCATCTCACCAATCATGGACATTTCAAATTCATTCATGATGTTGTTAGAAAATTCCTTGCAAAATTTATCTTCTCCTCCAAAAATGATATCATCAACAAATACTTTAATAATCAGAATAGCAACATCAATAATATTATAATATAAATTACTATCAATACTTCCTTTAGTAAAACCAAGCTTCAAAATATATTTATCCAACCTTGGATACCAAGCTCTAGGAGCTTGTTTCAATCCATATAAAGCTTTCTTCAATTTGCAAACCATATCTTTATCACTTGTCAATGAAAACATATTAGGTTGCTCAATGTATACTTCTTCCTCAAGTTTACCATTTAAAAATGCACATTTAACATCCATTTGATAAATCTTATAGTTCTTATAAGCTACATAGGCAAGAAATAGTCTAACAGCTTCAATTATAGCTACAGGTGCAAATGTCTCACCATAATCAATTCCTTCCATTTGAGAATATCCTTTACAAACCAGTCTAGCCTTGTTTCTTACAGCTTGACCATCCTCATTTAGTTTATTCCTTAAAACCCATTTAGTTCCAACAACGTTCCTATTTTTAGGTTGGGGAACTAAAGTCCAAGTCTTATTCTTCTCTATCTAATCTTATTCATCTTCCATAGCTTTTAACCAATATTTATCTTTACAAGAATCAATAACAGATGCCAGTTCAATTTGAGAAATAAGACATACCTCTTCATTTGCCAGTCTTCTTCTTGGCATAACTCCATTGTTCCTATCTCCAATGATTTGTTCTTCAAAATGATTTAATTTTACATACCTTGTTGTCTTTTGAACTTCAAGTTCACTGCTCTGATCATCATTCATAGTTGAACTTTCTGATTGCGCTAGTGTATCTCAGTTTCCTATACTGATTGAGGCATTGTCAGTTTAGTTATGATCATTTCCACTGTCAATTTCTTGTCATATGATATAGATTTATTTTTGTACTACTCATCCACTTTCACATTAGTACTCTCCACAATTTTTTGCAATCTTTTCTTATAACATCTATATGCTTTTCTTTGAATTGAATAACCAAGAAATGTCCCTTCATCACATCTAGGATCAAACTTCCCAATTGAATCATCTCTTTTGATATAGAATTTACTTCCAAAAATTCTGAAATATTTAACAGTAGGTGTATGTCTAAACAATAATTCATAAGGGGTCTTACTGGTTTCACCTTTGATGTGAACTCTGTTGAATGTGTATATTGTTGTACTCACTGCTTCTCTCTAGTAGATCTGAGTCAATTTGGCTTCCATCATCATATATCTTTCTGCATCCAAAATGGTTATGTTCTTTCTTTCCACTACTCCATTCTACTGAGGAGTCCGAGGTACAGATAACTATCTCCTAATTCCATTTGTCTCACAATAACTGTTGAATTCATCAGAAGTGAATTCACTGCCTTGATTTGATCTTAGACATTTTATTTTCATTCTAGTTTTTGTTTCAACCTTTGCTTTAAAGATCTTGAATTTCTCAAAGGCTTCAGACTTCTCCCTAAGAAAAGTCACCCACATCATCCTAGAATAGAAATCAATAATCAACATGAAATACCTATCACCTTGAAAGCTTCTAGTCCATGTTGGACCACACAAGTTAGTGTGAATCAAATCAAGTGCATCATTAGATTTATCATGTATGCTCTTAAAAGAAGTTCTAACTTGCTTTCCCAATTGACATTCCTTACATACCGGATTATGAGGCTTCATAATCTTAGGTATATCTCTAACTGCCTTAGTTGAACTGATCTTAACAATACAATCAAAATTAACATGACACAACCTCTTATGCCATAACCAACTCTCATCAATATGAGCAATCAAACATCTCTTATTACCAGTGTTTAAGTGAAAGATATTACCTCCAGTCTGAGTACCGGTTGCAATCTCCAAACCAGTCTTGTTAATGATTTTGCATTTTCTATCTTTAAACTAAAGTTGGAAACCCTTGTCCACCAATTGAAGAACACTCACAATATTATGCTTTAAACCTTCTACATAATAGACATTATCAATATTATGCTTTCCATCCAAAGAAATAATACTTCTACCTTTGATCATACATGAATTTGTCATCTCCAAATCTTACTTGACCATCATTGTATTCTTGTAGGGACAAAAATTTTCTTTTATCTCCAGTCATATGATGTGAGCATCCACTATCAATTACCCATTCATCATTATCTTCAACTTTTTTTGCCAGGGCCTTTTCTTCATTCATGATAGCTAGTTCTGGTTCATCTTCCTTTAAAGCATACAACACCCATTCATTTCCATTGCCAGATCCACTAGTAGAGTCTTCTGTCGATTCATCCCTAGAGTCATCACTTACTCCTTCCTCATCTGCTATGTAGCATTGTTTACTTTTCTTGAATCTATTAGGCATAAATGATTTATTAACCTCTTTCCTCAAATCTTGCATTCCTTTTAGGACATCTATATGCAAAATGATCAATCTTATTACATGCAAAATATTTAAAAGGTTCTTTTCCTTCATACTTACTTCCTATCGGGCCTTTAGGTACTCTTTTAGAAAATAAGGCTTCAAGTTGCTCAAATTCTTCATCTTCTTTCCTCATGTCTTCCAATTCTTTTGGATATAGGACTTTCCAATCACTTTTAATGGTAGATGTTGATGATGATACATGAAAAGCAGGTCCAGACTTTACATCTCCAGAAGATCCAAATTCTTCGAGCTCAAAAGAAGATAATTTCCCAATAGAATGTCTCTATTAACTAAAGAGTTTGCCATTGTTCTCAACTCATTAATTGCAGTTGCCTTCATCTTATAATCCAGTGGAAGGACTCTCAAGACTTTGGAAGCTATTTCATCTTCACTCAAAAATCTTCCATAACATTCCCATAACAATCTCATTTACTCTTTCCATAAACACAACAATTCTTTCATTATCTTCCATCTTCAAGTTTTCATATCTTACCCAGTAACCATCAAGTTTAGGAATTTTGATAGTAGGATCACCTTCATTTAGAGTTTTCAATTTATCCCACATAACCTTTGCCCATGATTTATTAGTCAATCCCATGATCTGTTGATTAGTAAGTACACAAGAGGACTTCTCTATCTCTACAATCATTTTCAATATTCTTTTCCAAGTCTGTAGGAGCAGGATTGTCGAATGCCAGATCATAAGGTGTGTATCCTTTCTCAGTGATATCCCAAATATCCTTGCCAAGACATATAAGATGAGTCTCCATTCGAATTTTCCATATCCCATAATTTTTTCCATCAAGCTTAGGGATTTCTCTTCTGAAAATAGTTGCTAGTGGATTTGAAGTGTTAGCTACCATAGGATCTAACTCAAGTGGTTAAGCTTCTGCAAAAGAGGACCAATGCTCTAATACCAATTGTTAGGATAACCGGTGAACAATTGAGAGGGGGGGCTAAATTAGTTGTCAACAAATTATATCATTTAATCCACTTAATGAACTTTAACCAGATTAAGTACTGGTAAAACAGAAATAGATACTAGCAAGCAATAAAACTTAACAATGAAACATATAATCAACACAATGCAACCATGCCACATAACACCATGATTTGTATGTGGAAAACCTAGAAAGGGAAAAACCATGGTGGAAAGCCTACCCACAATTAGATGATACTTCTACAGAAAGTATGTGATACAATGACGGGCCTTCACATGCAGGAAGGCACATTGCCTAGAGCATACTACTCATTATAAAAGAGTCTCACTAACTACGAAGAGGTTAAAACCACCTCAATATAAATGGACAACAATCTAGAGTAATGAATTGCCAGAGATAGTATCTACCATGCTTGATTACAGTCTCGGTTAAGCTCAATACCAGAGGCCTTTGACCTCTTCCTTAATCCCAATTTGATCACCTATGATAGACCAAATCTCCTTTGCATATGATATTTCATTTCAAGACCACTACACTTATTCCACATTCCCACACCATGATCTATAATGAGATCTTACATCATTTTATACCAACCCTAAGGCCTAAGCCAATTAGGTTGGCCACCTAAAAGATATTACAATAAGATCATTACATAAATCCATATTACAATGGTATGCCCTGTCAGATTAAGACCAAAACAACAATAACCAATCCATAGAACATCCTGAAACATCCGCATAACATGTAGAGTACACGTTAACATGATATCGGTCCATAACCTAGATAGGCACCAGACCTATTCTGGGTCCACCACGCCAAAGAAATGTCTTCAAGCAGTTGAAGCATGATCAAAGAACATCTTCAGCATCCTAAAGTCCATCTAGAAGCTGCACCAACACCACTTATGCATCCTGTCAAGATTTCTCAATGAAATCTCTGTCGGTTAAACCTTAAACAATGTCAATAAGAGTTTACAAGAGTGTATGATAGCATCCGATTACCAAGTCAATACCAACTAACCAAAACATGCTCCATGAACATGTAGCACATAAAATCAAACATACTCCATTGATCCAAACATGCCGAAAGTGTCCAATAGATAGTCTCTTCTGCTGGTAATATTAGGTCTTCTATCGGTAACCAAAACCTATCTATCGATAACCAACCATAATAGCTAGTGTTGACATCAATAACAAAACATCAATGCAACACATAATCAATTCATTCATAATGCCAACATTGTTGAGGCTAAGAAATGACCTCCTGCGAGGCTATTATGAAAATCATGTAGAATCCTCTCAGTTTGCTACTTGTCTACACATCAGAGTAAAAATTCATCAAAGTTTCTCTTGAATAAGACTCCTTCTAGCAACCAGTAAACATTGTTTTGTAGTCTATAAAATCCTCTTTCCACGGGGGTGGTTTGCTAAGAATCTTTCAATTTGGATAAAATCCTTTTGGTCGGTGATCCAAGTCCTTTCCTCTAGTTCTGTATGCACCAACACAGTCTCATCTTAATCTCCTCCCAAAACCTCAGGTGCTTGAGCTATGTATTCATAGAGACCCTTCCCTTGGATTACCTTGGTGGTTCTAACATCAATGTTGTACTCAAGGATCTTGGTAATCCAATTGGCTCTCTTCTCTATGATTTTTCCTTCCATTATGTATTCATGTACCATGGGGTGAGCCATGCAGGCAATTATCTTATTACAGGCAAAGAAATGCCTAAACTTCTTTAAGCCTTTTACTATGGCGAATTCTTGTTTTTCAACAAAGTTGTACTTGACCTCATACACTTTTAGCATTTTTGAATGAAAGGCAATTGGATTCTCCCATGTACCTTTTGCATCCTTCTATGTTAATACAAGAATAATACTGAAGTTACTAGCATAAACATACATTAGGAAATCTCTGGACATATCTCGGTTAACCAAGGTAGGGAAAAATGAGATGGCTTCTTTAATATTTTTGAAAGCTTCTTTGGCTTGCAGAGTCCATTTGAAATGAAGATCCTTTTTCAACATACGAGTGATCGGTCTTACCACTCTAGCAAAATATGAAATGAATCGACTGATGAAATTAATCTTCCCCAAAAAGGATTGGACACCCTTCTTGTTCACTAGAAAAGAAATATCTTTGATGGATTTCACACGGTCTGGGTCAATGGACACTCCCTCTTTAGACACCACATGTCCTAGCAACTTTTCTTGAGGTGCTCCGAAGATACATTTCTTAGGGTTCAACGAGATACCAAACTCATGGGGGCTTCACTTAGTGAACCTTGGTTATAGCATGTGTGTTCATGGCAAACTAAATAATCCTCCTATTTTCAAAAAATATTGCCCTAAACTCCCTTTTTGTCACCCCCTCCCAATACACAGCCCAAATTAAAAACCCCCTATTTTCACCAAATATTGTATTTTTCATAGTTGGAATTAAAAACCCCCCTATTTTCACCGATAGGCAATATATTGCACCCTTTTTTTTAGGGATATTAAACCCCCCAATATGAATGCATGTGATATAATATTGCCTAGTCAGTGAAGTCCCCATGACCAAACTCCAAGCATTTATGGAAAACTAGCTCTAAATGATCAAAATGATCTTCTTTATGTTTCAAAAACATTGTCAAGTCATCCAAGTAAATAGGAATAATCTTGTTAATCAACTCCCGAAAGGCTATATCCATCACTCTTTGGAAAGTATAACCAACATTAGACAATGTGAATGACATCTTTTGATAGGCGAATGTTCCCTATTTGGTGGTGAACATGGTTTTATGTTGGTCCTCTAGTTTGGCAAGGACTTGATTATATCTGGAAAAACCATCAAGCATAGAAAAAATCTCAGACCCGACTATTGTATGCAGGATCTGCTCCATTGAAGACTGAGGGTAATGGTCTTTCAAGGAAGCTCTATTTAGATCCCAGAAATCCACATAGAGGTGAATGTCTCCATTCTTTTTTCGAGCTAGTACCAGGTTAGAAACCCGAGTGCTATGCTTGATTGGATAAATGATCGGAGATTCAATTATTTTCTGAAACTCCTATGACACCAAGGACTTGATCTTGGGATTCACTGGATATTGCTTCTATGTGGTGTGTTGTATTACCTCAAGATTGTATCCTTTGAGGTCATCATATGACCATGCGATCACTCCTATGTATTCATCTCAGAAATGAATCTGCCACTCCTTATCATGTTGAGGGACATCTTTTCCTACCTTGAGCTTCCACTCATCTCCAACTTGAAGTTTGGTATAATCTCCTTTATTTTTGATGAAGTTTCTTTGTCATTTCTTGCACCTTCACAATCAAAAAGGTTTTTGAAAGTGATCAAACCCTGCGGGAGTTTATTTGATCTTAGTTGGATAGCGTGATTGTCGTATGCCTCTGTGACCTTGGGTTGTAGTCGATCTACAAATTCCTAGGACTATTGTATGAACATGGCCACATGTTCATCATTTTCAAAGACTTTCCAGTGTATGCCATTGTCTGGGATAGGTGGTCTGACGATCACTTGAACTGGGTTTTTATTTTCTATCAACTCAGAGGTCGGGTCAGACTGCGATCCTACTGAGGCCATATGATCAACAACTTCATTCTTTTTTTGATGAATCCTTTGAATATTGAAAGCATCAAAGCTTTCAATTAGATCCCAAACCTGATCGCAGTATGAACGCATGTGGACATGCTTTGCAGTTGATATTCCTCAGACTTGTTAAACCACTAGCTCAAAATCTCCCAAAACTTTAAGTTGTTTGACTCCTATACATTCCACAAGACTCAGACCATGTATTAAGCCTTTGTATTCTTTTCCATTGTTAGAAAATGCAAATTGGAGGCAAAAATACCTCCAAATCTACTCTCTAGAAGGAGATATTAGGCAAATGCCTACTCTAGACCCGGTTTTGCTTCTTGCACCATCAAAATGTAGGGTCCAAAGCTTAGAAGTCAGTTCTTCCTTTTGCTTTTTTGTATCTTGTGGGTCTTTTGACACTATAGAAATTATCTGATCCTCATCAAAAATTACATACTTCCCAATTCCTATGGCATGATAATTCCCATACGATTCCACATCTATGAATTCACTAAGGAAAAATTCTTGCTTTGGGAACCGATCTCCGGTTATTTCTTCATCATTTAATCTCCCCAAATGGATGTGTGGGTAGCTTCAAAATTGATCATGGTGTCATCAGCTACATGTTTGGTATGCAAAGGCTCAAATAATATTTTCAACTTGGCCCCATGTTTGATTCTAATGATAAGGTGAGACCTATCTAAAGAGAGATAACTCCCCACTTTTGTGGTAAAGTCTCTAGACAAACAAAGGCCAAAAACAGGAGGGATATCAATGACTGCTACTTCTTGAGTTACACTGATACTAGGACAAGTGAATAAGGTGAGTGAGAGGATTTTTATTACACCCACAGTCTAGAATTTATTACCATCCAATTGCATGACTCCTCTATTCACAGACTCATATTCTAACTTCAAAACTTTTGCTATTTGCTTGGGCATCATAGTGGTGCTAGCACCGAAATCAATCATAGAATTATGCAGTAACTTATCCCCAACAATAAGAGTTAAGTAAAAAGGATTGGGTTTTGGCTTGTTAGGATTCCCAAAGATACTAAGAGGGGGGGGTGAATCGGTATCTAACCAATTAGTGAATTTACTTGATCTAAAACATGTAAAGCATATCAATATTGTGTATCGGTAAACCAAAAATAATGCAGTAAATAAGAATAACAACAACCACATGAAAAGAACACCATAACACAGTAGTTTAACGAGGAAACCTGGTGTGGGAAAAACCTCGATAGGATTTGTGACCCACAATATTCACTTACTGGCCAATAAGGGAATATTACTATTTTACAAGAGGGGCATGCACATGCAGGAAGGCCAAGAGCCTAGAGCTAACTGCTCAATTACAAAGGAAGTCACACTGACTTACAAAAATGGATTATACAAATCCAATGTCTTGTACTGCTTCAAATTAGCATCTGCTATGCCAGATCCAGTACCGGTTTTAGCTCTACTTCATACATAAACCCTTAACCTATATTTCACATATTAAGTCTGCATAATTTTGCATATCACATTATTACTAAATGTTCTACAATGATCTCATACATATACAAGTCATATTACAACTCGCCATGTTGTCTTACAATGATTTTACAATTAATTACAAAATATATTATCCACAAAATTCCTATCAGCCAGAGTGTCGATATCCATCCTTTCACTGTCAGTGTTCTGTGTGTCAGTGTAGAGTTTGTCGTTGCCGGTGCTGGTATATTTTTCTTGCTAGTATCATATGATTGCAAGGTTTCCATCAATGAAAAAACCTTCAATCACCTACAATTTTTCATTGGAGTATGCATTTGTCAACAATCTCCCCCTTTGGCATTGATGGCAACACTCATGAGAAAAATCAAAAAGTGTTCAAAAATGATATCCAAAAATAGTCTGCCAAAAATGTCTTACCAAAACTATATGCTCAAAACTGTGTGCTCCCCCTGAGCAGATGAACCATTTTTCTCATTCCTCTACTCCCCCTTTGACATCAATGACAAAGGTTGTCATTCACTGTCACTGGAATCCTGTCGGGATTCTTGTAACTGGTGGGTTACAATTTGAAAAATGTCTGTCAAAACTAGATTTATTCCATTGTTGAATTTTTTGTAGTCTTTTATGGCTTCTTGAGTCCTTTGCACTATACTAGTGAGTATGTGCATTTTCTCTTCCGGTATCTTTAGTCCCAGAACCAAAGCCTTAGACTTTTCTTTTCTCAAAGAAATAAGATACTCTAGTCTTGGACCAAGTCTACATTTTAAGTCCTTTTCTTTGTCCTTTATTCTTTATTTTTCATTTTCCAGTTTCTTGATTTTCTCTTCTTGCTCTACAATTTTCTTCTCTAATTCCAAAAATGAGTCTGATGTTCCAATCTGATTATCAACAATATTATTAATCTTATCCTGTCCTTTTCTTTTTGGATTTCTTTGTCAAGATCCTTTGTTAATACATCCATTTTGCAAGTGTCCCTATACAATTTCTTGAAGTCAAAAATGATTTCACTGAGTTCTAGTAAAAGAGTATCCATTTCCTCTTTGTTCTTATTCACAATTTCCATAAAGAATTTTTCTCTCTTTTATCATTCCTTCCTTAAATGTATCCTCATTTATTTTATCCAGTGTTATTAGGTTGTCGATTATATACTTAGACAATGTGTCTAATTGGTTCAAAGAATCTTTATTCTCAACACTGCACTTTGGTGCTATCATCTTCAAAATTGGTAAAGTATCATCTATAGCCTTATAGGCTTGTGCATTGCACTCTGCTATTTTCTTTATTGAATCTAATAAACACCTTAGTTATATTAGTAGGTCTGAATTCTGTCATGGCTATACCGGATGTTTGTCCAATATGTAATCCGTCGGTTGTAGTTATAGCTTCGCTTTCCTTTTTTTCAAGAGGATCTATTTGAGTTTGCATTTCTACAAACAAAATTTTAGGATTTTCATTTTAGGCCAGTGGCACTGTCTCTGTCTATACCTGTGAAGGAGCCTATTGCTCTACCTGTTTCTCTATGTTGTCTACTGCCGGTTTTTCCTCTGTGCTACCCGTTGCCAGTGAATCAGTTGGTTTTTCAATTTCAGTAGTTGTTGGTGGCTCAGTGGATGCATCAGTATGTACATCTATGGTTTTTGCCTTTCTAGTGTCTGAGGGTTCACTTGATCCTTCAGTTTGTTTTAGTTCCCCAATTTCAATGTTTTCTACTACAATATTTCCTACTGGTGATTCTATTCCCACATCTGATTTCTCAGTTGATTCCTTATCCACCACAATATTGACTTCCTCAGTGTCAATGTTCATTGTATATAACACCTCAGAATCAGGATTTGTATCCTCATGTGGTGTGTCCATACTCTCAATTGCCAGTTGATTGTCAGTAGTGTCTACCGGTGGAGTATCTAGAGGCAGTGGGGGTAAGTTGTCTATTATCTTTATACTGGGAGGTCCACGTACCTTACCTTTTCCTTTCTCCCTTTCCTTTTAATATACCTTGAAGGTTTTAGGTTTTTGATACTCTTCTTGTTTCTCTTTTTCTACCTAGAATATGTCCCATGCATCTGTCATTTCCTCTGTTACCTGATTCACTCTTCTTGCCATCAGTGCTACATGCTGATGAGCAGTTGAGAATACTGATCGGTTAGCCTCAGAGATTAATTGATTTATCTCATCAGGTGAGTTAATAGGGTGCACTGCAAGTAGTTTTTCAATCTTTATTTTCTTATCTAGCTCAACAATAGCTACTCTTCAAGATTCTAGTCTATTATATAGATCTGCTAGTATTTCATCAAAAACTTGCATCAAAAATTTCTTGAAAATATCTAAGTGTAAGATTACACTGTTCTCTACTTTCTCTTTGCCATCAACAGATAGTGTGTCATATAATTTGTTGATGTTCTTCAACTTTCCATCCTCTATAATTTCACTAAGAAGTTTATCAATGGGAGCAATAGTTTGTTCTGTCTTCTTCTTAGGAGTCATCTTCTTTTTCTTTGGAGTTAATTTCTTTGTAGGGGGCCTCATTGCCTATTGCTTCTGTCTTGTCCTCTTTGGTGTAGGAGAAGGTGTCAGTGAAGGTTTTCTTTTCCTTTCAACTCTCCTAAATACAATAGGTATGCCACTTTTTGAAGAAGTTCCAACCAGTGAAAGGTGAGTTTCCGGTTGAAGTGCTTCCAACTCACTTTCAGTTATACCAATTTGTTTTAGCACATCTTCTTTAATAGCTTTTTCCTGTCGAGTTCCTTTTCTAACAGTTGCCTCAACCTTCTTAACTCTTTTCCTTGATTGAATTTGGCTTTCTATAGTTTCAGAACTACCAAATACTTTTTCTTCTAGTTCCTTAGGAGCTTCTAGGAGGACTTTTGCATAAGTTTCTATTATGTTGTCATTAGTCTCATACCCCATTTCAGTAACCCAGATGGTTCTAGGAATAACTACCTCCATCCAAATTTTATCTTTCTTTATCACAAAATAGATTTCCTTTTGGTACTTATCCACAATAGCTTGTGATAGCCTTACTCTTGTTTTCATTCAAGCCTTTAGTGCTTGAAAGTGCTCATTTATGGTTTTCTCCCTATTCTCTCCCATATTGTTCAGCAATTCTGATAGTTGTTTTCCTACCGGTATATCAAATCCAAAATCTTTGGCACCAATACTAGGTACTTGTTTGGTTATGTATAGCATCAGACAAATAAGTAGGTTTCTAAATCTGAATGTTCCTTTCTTTTCCCTTTTGATCTTTCCTAGATTGTCTATTAGCTCATCTTTAAGCCATTCACATATGTCTATCCTTGCATTATCATTTACCATATAATAGGCACTCTTAATACATATGCTGGAAACTGAGTTTAACGTATTTTCATGTGTAGCCTTGTAACCTAAGATCATACTGATAAATCTGATACTTGTATCCTTTACATCGTTTACCCTTAGTGATCTCTTATCAAATGTTGCACTGGTTAGGTTTGTCACTAAGTCATTTGAGACCACCTTAGTTTTGTCAGGTCTGTTACCGGTGGAGGGTAACCCTGTTACTGCCCTTATTGCTTCTTTTGTGATCTTGTGAATAGAGTCTAACCAGAAAAATTCACCATGTACTCTGCTTAACATAATCCTTATGATATCCTTGGGGAAATCTGGGATACTAAGTATTTTAGTGAAACCTAGGGTTTCTACTATCTTGTGTTTAGGTTTGACTTTTCTGGATTCATCATAAATTACAGTCTCATACATATTTTTAATTTCATCATCACCTAGTTCATCAATATGAAAATGTATATATATTCTAGGGTCTTCAGCATATACTACTCCTTTAGGGATTTGGGAGAATGCACCTATGCTATCATCTTTCTTATCAATTTCGGGAACTAGCTGAAAAATGGGTCTAGGTTGCTTAACAACTTCAACACTTGAGTAGGGTTTGCAATAAATTCAGGAGTGGATGAAGATGCCATAGCTATAAATACCTCAATCTGCCTTAAGGATGAATGATTTGATGGATTGCTTCCCTTCTTTGCTTGGAGTACCTTCACTCAGGAATTTTCACACTCTCAAAGATTTGAATGCTCAGTGAATGAAAAAGAGACAAAACACTTGCTTTATAATGTTATTTTTGCCAACTACCACATTTAATGCTTGTCGGTTAAGTCACAACTAAGTCATCTTTTGATATAGATGTAATTTCAACTTCTCACCATCAACCAAGGGAATAATAGCATGTTTTTCATTTTGTTGCTAAACCCCCAAAAGAATTTTCTTCAGTTAGATGAGAAGTCTCCCGCCGGTGGAGTGTTACTCTATTTTGCCAGTGGAGGTGTAATTATATCAACATTTTGATATGATTTTATGATCCATTGTTTTGAAAATTCTTGCTTTACCTCTTCAACTTTTTCTTTACCTTTCAAACTAGGACCTTTGTTATTTTTCGGTGATGCCTTACTTCTGTAAAATTTAGCAATATGTATGATCTCATTATAGGCATAACAAGTCACATTGTTCTTTTGATTAACTTTCCCATATCCTATGCCGGTATGTGTTCTGCATTGATTAGATAAGTGCCCAAATCTTCCACAAACATAACATCTCACATTCATTCTGCAATTTTCTAAATTATGACCAACTTTGTTGCATTTAGAACATTGATCGGTGGGTGTATTATTGTTCTAATAATTTCTAGATCTACATTGATTTTCTCTATGACCATACTTGTTACAGTTAAAGCATTTTCCATTAAACTTGTAAGCAGTAGGCTGTCTTACCAGTTTTCTATGATCATGATTGTTTGGAGTACCAGAGCTTTCACCAACTTCAAAGCCAAGGCCATTTGTATCACCATTAGGTTTCTAATTCTTCAACATGTCACCATGTTCTTCTGAACTTTTCTTGAATTTTTCTTTGTGATGATTTGCAGTAGTTAGTTCACTTTCCAAAATTCCTTTCTGTCTTATGAGTTCAGTTCTGTTATTTTGTGTGTGCATTAGATCTGTCTTCAACATATCATTTTCATGATAAGTCTTGTGTTTTCATTTCTAGCATCATTTTGTCTTCTAGCCAAGTCTTCTTCATTCTTCTTCCTATCTTCAATTTCTTTACAAAATCTCATAGTCATATCTTGTATCTCATTTTGTGTTGTACTGATCTCTTGTCTTAGCTTGTTTACCAGATTATTAAGAGTTTCCTTTTCATATTCTCATTTTGCATCTTTTCACAAAGTTCTCTTCTCTTCTTTCTTGCAATGGTAATATTTTCTTAAAGTGCTTGAATGATATCCTAAGCAACCTTTAGATCATCTTCAAGTTCGATATTCTTCACCTTTTCTGCATCATAGTCTAAAAGAGCTATTTTCAATTGTTCTCTCAAGTTTTCCATCTTTACCAGTGACAAGATCTTCCTCAAGCTATTAGGCTTTTGAAAATAGAGGACCAGGCTCTGATACCAATTGTTAGGATTCCCAAAGATACTGAGAGGAGGGGTGAATTAGTATCTAACTGGTTAGTGAATTTACTTGATCTAAAACATGTAAAGCATATCAAATAATGCAGTAAACAAGAATAGCAACAACCACATGAAAAGACACCATAACACAGTAGCTTAATGAGGAAACCCAGTGTGGGAAAAACCTCAGTGGGATTTGTAAACCATAATATTCACTTACTGGCCAATAAGGGAGTATACTATTTTACAAGAGGGGCCTGCACATGTAGGAAGGCCAAGTGCCTAGAGCTCACTGCTCAATTACAAAGGAAGTCACACTGACTTACAAAAATGGATTATACAAATCCAATATCTTGTACTGCTTCAAATTAGCATCTAATATGCTAGATCCAGTCCCAGTTTTAGCTCTGCTTCATACATAAACCCTTAACCTATATTTTGCATATTAGGTCTACATAATTTCACCTATCACATTATTACTAAATGTTCTACAATGATCTCATACATATATGAGTCATATTACAACTCACCATGTTGGCTTACAATGATTTTACAATTAATTACAAAATATATTATCAACAAAATTCCTGTCGGCCAGAGTGTTGGTATCCATCCTTTCACTATCCGTGTTCTGTGTGCTAGTGTAGAGTTTGTCATTGCCAGTGCTAGTATATTTGTCTTGCCAGTATCATATGATTGCAAGGTTGCCATCAATTACAAAACCTTCAATCACCTACAATTTCTCATTGCAGTGTGCATTTGCCAACATGGCTTACCTACCTTTAAGTTGGCATGGGTCTCTAGGATTTTGTTAGTAAGCATTGCAGATGTTTGTGACTAGATTCCCAACTCAGGACCTTTATCTTTTGTGTGTTCGGAGCTGGCTAGAGGTTTTTCTGCTTCACCAAGCACTTCCCGTAAGCAATTTTTTTGCTTCGGGATAGCGAGAATATCCCATAGAGACACATCTATAGGGGCTCTCTTTAGATGTTCTACTACATCAAGAACTATAGGCGCATGAGCTTTTGTTTCTTTATCCTTGTATGGTATGAAATCTTTGGGTTTCTAGAAATTAGGGACCATCACAGGTTGCTCTTCAAATTTCCCCGCACTTGCTTTTGGCTCTTGCATCACAGGCTCTCCCATGAACCAATGCTTTGAGTGGAGGTTATAACTAGAATGTAATTGAGGCATTTTTGAAGATGATGTGGGGGCATCATTTGTGAGAACTATCTCTTCGTCTACTATTCAGGAAAAGAGAGTGTGATCTAGAGCAATTTCAGCTTCTTACTCCATCAACATGCCCTACATTTGGGTTGTAAGTGCAACATTATATATTCCCAAAGAAGTGTATACACCAGCATTAGGGCTCACTCCTTGACTCCTTTGCTCAACAACCTTCTACTGCAAGTTTCCCCTTGGACAATTTTGTGGCATATGGGCGGTATTACATGGAAAACACCAAGAATTAGTATCATCCACTAGATTATTTTAGCTAGCGACCAACTCCTTGTTGTTATTGGGAGGTATAGTTTGCAAAGGTGTAGGTGCAAGTACAAGTTGGTTGTTCAGGTGATCTTGATTAGCTTTTGCACCACTGTGGTATTGATTTTTCTAGTAAGGGGATTCCCTCGAAAATTCTGAAAAGGAGACTTGGCGGGTGAAGCTTGTTGCCTTTTAAGGCTGTTAATCTCATTCGAAAAGGTTCTGAGAATTTTTTTCATATCATTCACTTCTGCAGCTAGAACAAAAGGGATGATAATTCTTTCTTGCTGAGCATTTAGGTAGACATACATATATTATAGGATAGATGTGCTTGGTGATGATGGCTCATCCATTTGGGTTGTCAACTAGGGAAATACTAGCAAGGGTGGCCTTGGAGGAAGCTTTCCTACATCAATCATTCTCCGCTAGGACTGCTAGCTCATAAGCGTTTGGAAGAGTATTACCTCCCAAAGACTAGATCATAATAGATATGTTGGAGTTGAAAGCCTTCAGGTAGAATACAAAAGCTATATATGCAGTAGGTCAAGTAGATATAGGTATTCTTTGCCAAGTCTTCTGGAATCTGGAGTTGAAGTCGATCACGAGCTACTGGGGAGCCCTTTTCATTGTTATAAACTACTGCAGCAAAAAGGATCTATCACCCTTTTTGGTAAAGTGTTCACAAAAACAATCTCCCAACTGTTCTCGATCTCCTATCGAATTTGGTGGGAGAGATCTATACTGATCTTGGACTTTTCCTTTAAAAGAAGCTGCAAGCAATCTCAATGCCACATTTTGTTGTGTGACATTGTGTAAAATGCATACGTCGGCTACATACTGCAAATGTTCCCCTGGAGTTTTAGAGTCCTCTCTGATGAACTTTGGCAATGCTATTAATGTAGAGGTAGGGATAACATCCCATTGAGTGGGAGGAACAGGTGCGATAAGGGGACTACCTTTATTCCAAGTGACAAAATTCCTTTGAGGGTGTTCCGCCATCGATAGGGTGACTATTGGGACTGGGTTTTAAGTCCCTCCTTGTACTGTTTCTTGGATAGCTACTAGGGGTGGTAATAATAAGCTTGGGTTCAATGCAGTTTTGCTCCTAGTAATAGGTCTATGGCTCATGCACCCACTCTTAAAATAAGCAAATAAGGTCCCACCGAGCATGGCAGAAAAACAACTGTTGATCACTAAAATTTCTTTCAGGACTATAACCTTATTGGAAACTTAGCAATGGGTGACTTGCGCATCTTCATTGTGTGATCTTCAGGATTTTAGAAGCCATCTCTTTATTCATTGAGGGGGGAGAAAAGGGGAATAAAGAAACATAAAAGTAAAACCTATTCTAAAGTGATGTGCTGAATCAATTTTAGTATACTAAGGAGCACAAAGAAATCCACATACAAGTTATT
The DNA here is from genome assembly GCF_030272615.1 of Cryptomeria japonica. Lineage (NCBI taxonomy): Eukaryota > Viridiplantae > Streptophyta > Pinopsida > Cupressales > Cupressaceae > Cryptomeria > Cryptomeria japonica. The sequence goes on from NC_081415.1 coordinate 441,833,475, forward strand.
CTGAGGCCCATTCAACAATCTACATGTGTAGAACAATGATCAAGATATAACCAAAAATCCTTTTAACATAAAGAAATACACACCATGCATCCACCAAATAACAAGTGCAAAAACATAGTTTAATCAGCAGAGTATTAGGCATATGTTTCTAAAGTTATGTCTCAATTCTAAAGATGCTCAGAAAACTATCAATGCACTTAATAACAACAATCATAAAGGCTATAGGTATAGTTTCATTATCTATTCTTCAGAAATACAAAACACAAATCAAAGGCTAAATTCCTATATAATATCAGCCTATATCTTCAAAAAATAAGCTATGAACCCTTAATCAAGCAAAAATTGCCATTCTTATAGACCAAGACCTAACAACCCCTGAGCTGGAGAAATAGAAAAAAATTCCCCAAAGATATTGCTAGCAGCTCCTCTGCATTCGACAACATGTAAAACTCTGCAAATTAAAACTACTTTCAGCCTCTAGTGAAACTACATCTATTACATGATTATTCAGATCAAAAGATTTCCTGGCAGTTCACTTGCAATTAAAAATACAAAACCTTCCGAGCCGCCATTATGGAGGACACATGGTTGTAGGAGGGAGAGAGGTTTGGCTCTACAAACTGCAACTTTAGGACTTCCCAGGTAGTTTCCATGCAATGCAACATCCTGCTTTGTAAAGCATGGGCCCAACCCTCTCAGCGTAAAACAAACATCATAAAACCAAATGCCACGTGTTGGGAGCGCACAAATTAATCAACATGGAAAATAAAGGGCCCTAAGAACGAGCATCATGCCAACATGAAGCGGGTGCAAGCCAGCCTCTTTAAAACATGGTGTGGACAAAATAAAGTACATAATGACTAACTTAAGTAATGTCTTTCTTATGAACAGTACAATAATGCTCTTGCATTTACCATATGGAATTGACTTTGCATAAAATAGAATGTGCAAGTAAAGAACATGTTTGATGTGTATTCATATTCATATATTAGTTAACTAATAGTTTTCTCCCCCTTCTTCTCATATCATGATATTCAATGAAAGATGATAGTTAATGATGTATTTGTATCAATTAGAAGTAGTGAGTGTTTATGCAAGAGGGTTTTGTATGTAAGAAAAGATTGTCTATATAGATCTAATCTTGGAAATTAGGATATTTATTTGCATCCCTAATTTTATGAAATGTCATGATAGGCCAATTTGCATGCATCTAAGTAGGTGGTGAATTAAATGTAGTACAATAAAGGCAATATGCATAGGGGAAAAAATTAATCATCTTTGTATGATCTTGTTGGTTTACATGCATATGTATGAATTGTTTAACTATCAAATTATCTCCCTCTTCTCTCTATCTAGATATAAGAATTCATAGAGATGCTACTAAATGGTGTAGTTGAAATTATATAGAAGTATTTAATTTCTTATTAATGAATATTATATGGCTTTCATTAAGGAATGTTTGACTAATTCTGCATGGAAGACCTAAAATGTTTTCTATTGCATTTAGGATTTCATGTAAAGTAAGTAGGTAGAATACCTTTTTGCATATATACTATAGGTATTTTATATGATTGAGTTGTTTGATAGATCATGATAGAGAATAAGTGTTGACTAAGATAAAGTTATGCATTACATGTAGAATGTGTACAAAGAATATGAAGTTATCCTTTTGTGGTTTTTTGTTTTATTTTGAAAGATAAGAGTCTTTAGCTTTGTAAAAATTTTGCGAAGTTGTAAAAAAGATTATGAATGTTGTGTTTGATTTGTGAAAGATTTAGAAATGATGCTACTTCCTTACCTTATTTGAGTTGTAAAGGATGTGTTTTTTAATGAAAATTTTAGTATAATGAATAAATGATGATAGGAGTAGTGCGTCCATATGTTATTAATTTTAATTGTAGTGGTTGAAATCTTTAAGTGGTTAGAAGTTTATGCTTAAGAGCTGCTAGAAAATGGTACTATTATGAATGTTATTACTTTTTAATTGTAGTATCATAAAGAATCATAATCATGTGTTGAGTGTATTTCCTATATGTGTGAAATGTCGTATCTTTCCCTTTCTTGCATACATCTTCTTACATAAAGGATAATTGCATGCACTTTAATGTGTACAAAAAGATTGCATTGTATTAATAGATATGTAGTTAACTTAATAGCCTAAGGTGTCTATTATACATTCTCTAACACACTCAGGACATGTGATCTTGGTGGTCATGTAGCACTTACTCCCTATGGTGTAGCTGAAATTGGTCACCTCGTTTGAAATTTTTGTTGTGACAATGATTGTTTTGATTTACTTATGAATTGTGTTTTGTGATAATGGGGATAGCACTGTTCTTTTGAATTTTCTTATGAAGGAATGACCACTAAATTCTCTTTTCTTTCCATTTTTTGGTGTTGTTGGTTGTTGAAATTGCCAACATTTTTCATTATTTAATGTTGAACTTGACAATTTTACTTTTGGATTATTCTCTTTTGAAGTTTTTGGTGGTCATTCTAAATGTTTGATATAGCTGGCCCTAGTTATGTGTTAAGTGTTATTTCTATCATGTTCGCTTGAACCTCTGATAGTGTATAAAGGGAAAACACCACGAAGATTGGATCTAGGCATGATGGGTAACCAAATAGTAATAATATTAATTTAAGGAAATAAGTATAAGTATATTTTCTAGGATGAAATTCATTTGTAACAGTTTGGATTACCAGATGTTTTAGGAAGAAGTGTGAATTGGATTTAGTATATTTTGTGATATGCATTAGATAAATATTAATGATTTGCAAACTTATTGTTTTGACGAGTGTTTGGGGATGCTTACATGGATTCTATTTGAGTGAAGTTGGTATTAGGTGGTTGTTGTATGTAAGTGTATTCACTTCCTCTCTTAGATTGAGATTGTAATGTGTTTTACGATTGGTGTTTGGTGTTAGTGTTGATATGATTATATACCATGAACCTTTCTTTATCCAATGTGTATGGATTACAGACCTTAGATGATGTGCGATACATTAGTTATGACTGGATTTGAGGACTTATTCAGAGAGTATCTTGTGTTTTCCCTAGTAATGTAGGAAGGAGTGTATGTGTAGGATGTTGGGTTTGATGTATATTTATCATCTTAATGGTGCATATAGTTATTAAGGAAGTGTTTTCATGTTTGAAAAGTGCAACTTATTATGTTTTGTACATTATGATATGCCTACTTTTGGATAAGGAATTCAGTAGAAAATTTATGTCCCGCAAGAATACTTGTTGGAATGATGGTTTCGAGAAGGTGAATGAGAGAATTAGTATGCTTAACTTAGGTCGTGAAAAATGATCTTATTGTAACTGTTTTGTAGCACATTGATTTCAAGTAATTGAGGTATGTGAATGGAGAATTTGTTGAATACTACTTTATTTGAGTTAGAAAAGGAAGGAAATGATTATGTTAAGATAGTTTAATTGGATGGTGATATCTATTCATTAGTAGATTGATTATGTGGATTGTATTTTTCTGAAGAAAAGATAGGACTTAGTATTATTTAATATTAAATATTATGACTAACGTGTTCTTTTTTTTTCCATCTTAACCTTGCGACTTCCAGGAGTAAGTCGAGCCCTATGGGGGAAGGATGTAATGCCCCTCCAAGAATCATTCTTATGATAGTTATGATTGATGCTAATGAATCTCATGTGTGATTTTGACTTCCTTATTGATGATTGAATTCCTCTTGATTGAGATATTTTATGATGTTATTTAATACGTTATGCTTCTAAAGTGGATAGTGATATATTTAGGGCTTGATCATGAAGTTAGGGTTTTATGTCGATTTATTCATGATTACATGTTAATTAGTAGGTGTGATTTACTATCTTAGAATATGATGATGTGTGTTGTGCTAACCTTTACTTCATGTTTGTAATTAAATGAATATGATGTTTGATAATATATATATGTTATATCTCTTCTATGACTAAATGGGGGTGAATGGGATGATGTCACATCACTCACTTGTGAGCGAGATGTGATGTTATGATTCCCTTTCACTGGTGCACATGTAATTTCTAGATATATGTATGTTATTTGTATATGTGATCTTCTCGATAATGCAAGATTGCAGGTACAAGGCATCAACTCCACCCTGTTCTCAGGTCTTAGTGTGCCTACATAATCTCGATGAAAGTTGTGGGAGATAGCATAAGGCTTGATATTCATACCTTAGCCTTGCTCGGTTTTACAGCAATGTCTTTTGCCCTCTATCAACCTAATCGAAATGCCACATAGGCAATTGTCTGATGTCTTTGGTATGTTGTATGTGTTTGTTAAGGTTTTGAGTATAGGTCTATTGTTTTATTGTGTTGGTAGTTTTAATTACAAATTTATTATAAATTTTATTTATATTTGAGATTAGTTTATTTAATTACTTTTATTTATGAGTAATAAAAAAATATACATATGTATATGTAGACATATAAAAATGACCATATTCCTAAATGAATATTTTATGTTCATTCCTCTATTTAATTAAATCCAATTTAATTGAATCACTCACATTCCTCTATTTACATTAAGTAAATTACTCAATTTATTTAAATTAAATTCACTAAACCTCTTTTACCATTTAATGGGATAAATCATTTTATTCAATTAAATCCCTTCTATCCACTTTTTAATTAAATTCAAATTTAATTAATAGTTTACCCTAAATTGAATAAATCTAATTTATTCAATTTCCCTGATTGCAACCAAATTGAATTAAATTAACTTTATTTCAATTAAAACCTATTATCTCTCCATCCACATGCAAAATCCTACATCTCCCACTTGCCTCCTAAATTGGATATTCCCAACCCCCTTCTAGACTCTTCTAATCACTTCCAAATTAGCCTAACCTATCTCCTCAATTTGTCACATCCCTAAGCAAAGGTAAGTCACTTCTCAAACCCTCAAAGTCTTTGAAAACCATTAAAGGCTTCAACAACTTAACTTTGAAAGTCTTCCAAACCATTAATGGTTAGCTCAACCCTCCAACATGATTAAAGACTTTCTCTAAACTCAACCTCCATGTAACCCAAGGGTCTCATCAAGCATTTATTGCTTTGACCATGGTTATTCCTTAATCCTTTGCACAAGAGTTTATCCTTTGAGTAAAAGCTTTATCCAATGGGTAATCCTAACCTAATCTTAACCTTTACCCCCTAAGGTAACCATGAGGTCTTCTCAAGCATTTAATGCTTCTTACATCTCCTCTCAACCAACCCTATGTTGCCAATTGTCACCATTTCATTGGTGAAAATTGTGAACATGGATTGAGCAACTTTCAAACTCAACCCTTGATTATCTCTTTCAATCCTGGCCATCCATTGCCCCATTTTTGCTATAAATAGAGCTCTCATTCCTCCATTTTCATATATGCAATCTCTTAGTATCATACCTATGCTCAATTTTATCACATTTAGTCTCTCTCTTTGCAAATAAGAATTAATCTAATAATCATTTTAGACTGCTTCTTTTATCAATAGTTTAACCACATAACTAGTATATCATGTTAGGATAGCATCATTACTAATCTTTTCATCTTATAATCTAGTTCATTTCATTTGTAGGATCATGCATAGATAGGTTGCATTTTCATGTTAAAATCAATCAAAGCATCCCTTGTTCTTACATTTGTCATCCCTAAACCACTTTGCTCAGTGATTTGAGAGCAGAGGCATTGGTTTGAGGGACCTTGTGAGATAGAGAACCATGGAACCAACCTTGGGAAGCTGAGTCATCCTTCATGACTCCATATCTTGCACCAAGAAGTCATGTGGGTGTGTAGACAAGCCTCTTGGAGCTTCATTTTTCACATTTTAAGTTCTATTGACCTACTTTTTCTGCATACATCTCTGGCACCCACTATGGGGCCCGACCCCATATATCAAATCGGTTTTTGAATTTAACCCGTTTTGTAGGTACGTGGGAAACAAGAATCAGCGCATGGGAAACATTCCCTAGTGCATCTAGTTAATAGTCTAGCGCATCCCGCTTACTATTTAGCACTTGGGGTCTATTCTATAGCACTTGAAGTCTTTAACTTAGTGCATCAATCTCATTAATATTTCCTGTAGGTCTTGGTGCAGAAGAAACATAGAGCAGTGCCTCCGAAACATAGAGTGGCACATCTGAAACACAATTTAGTGCATCAGGCCTATCAGATAGCACATTCGGATTATATTGTAGCGCATATAGTTTGTTCTGTAGCACATCACAGACAGAGGCAAAAACTAAAATTTATAACCAAGTGTGAAATTACACTTGTATAAGTCCACAAGATCCAAAAAAATTCTAACGGTTTGATTGACATTTCGCAGAATTTCTGATGATTTCTTGTAGGTTTGGGAGCTCATTTTTTTGTTTGTTTAGGAGATAAGGATTTAAAATAGTTTGAATTTTTTTACTAACTTAGCTAAGTTAGTTAAAAGGTTTGAAAGTTTTTAATATTCTTGTTTAAAAAGCTAAAATTGAACTTACTTTTATTTTGGGCAAGTAAAAAAGAGAACAACAAAGAATTTTTTCTTTCTTTTCTAGGAGAAAATTTCTCAATTTGGGCTCTAAAAAGAACAACACAAATTTTCATTTTTGCAAAATCAAAGGGCTTAAAAAGAATTTCACCATCCTTTGGTGTATAAAAGGATCCATTTTAGGTTTTAGCAAGGTAAAGAATCACACAAGGTCCAAAAGTCATTTGCAACCAACAAGGGAAGATCTTCCCCTTTGGATCGATTTATTTTGTTGACCAACAATTGATTTATTTTGTTGACAAAACATCAGATTTACTTTGTTGACCCTTTCTTTTCAATAGATCATAAAATCATTGCCATGAAAGGTTAAATTAAACCCCATATTTTTGTGGAGCAACATCTCCATATAGATCTTAGAAAAATCATTGACTTGAAAGGTAAAAAGAACCTTGTTTGCCTTGTCTCGAAAGTAGAAGGTATATGCTCTCCCCTTAACTGGGTGATCAAAAAGCCAGACTACTCTTACACTTTCAGTCATACAGCATTTACATCCTTTAGCAGGCTTGCCTTCCTAAGAGGTTGAAAAACTCTTAAAGCCATTTGCAGCCAGTGTGAAGGGAACGACCTAAGTGGGAAATGGCTTTGACACCAAGTGTTCCAACCCACTATAATCAAAAGTGGAAAGTGATGAAAGTCCTTTTCAACGATTGCGTGCAGCAATTAGCCTTCCCCCAGTATCCTTGAGATACATAAAGCCTTTGTTCTAAAGGTTGGGAAGCCTCCTGAGGAAGTTTATCACTGACGGCTGAATAGGAAGCCTGATTATGAACCTTAGAAATAGAAACCTTGAGCCGAGTTAGTAACTAGACATTTGTAATATCATAGTGCAAGGGTGGGGAAGAATCAACCCCCAAGATTACTCACCATATATCTCCCAAGATAACTACTCAATTGTGAAGCAATTCACTTTGAGTTAATTTTTTCCAAAAGGCAAAAACACGGGCGCTCTCTAGGGGGTGACACGGTTGATTGAGCTAACGAAGTATCGAGACTAGTGGGCTATGATATTACTTATGACCCTTGAATAAAGAGTCTTTTTTGAAGTGTATTCTTTGTAACCAGCCCTATTGAAACATTGGGGATTTGAACACATCCTCGTAGAATATACACTTATTGTTTACATTAGGCAAGAATGGTTATGTATTTTGTGTTGTGCTTACATTTGTTACTTCAGAAAATCATCCATCGACATTGAAAACTTAAGGCAAAACACCAAAATCACATAAAATAATCAAACCAGGATAGTTTAGCACATAGGAGCAACATCTTAGCACGTATCAACCATACCTTAGTGCATCATAATTTATCCTTAGTGCATCAAGTATTCATAGTAGCGCTTCATCAAAATTTAGAAACAACAGTAACAATTAGCGTGTCTTGAAAACATCCTAGCGCGTTGGAGTATCAGCTTGGCACTTGGAAGTTAAACTTTAGTGCATGAGGTACAAACATTAGTGCATCAGCAACTCATATTAGCGCGTGATACTTGGAGACCAAATCAGAAACCAAATTTATTGTCAGAAATGGTTAGCATGTAGACTGGGGCAGCTTAGCGCATGGGGTATTTTCCTTAATGTTTTGAGAAACTTTTGTAGCCCATAGGGTCTCTGCTTTAGTGCGTGATCAAAACCAGAAAAACAGGGGGCAAAACAGTGATAAATTTAGAAAATTTTCAAAACATTTTTGGAAGCCTCCTTTCATCAGCTTCATTTTCATCAAAACAGAATATAAAATACAGAGTATTGAAAACTATTTCTAGAGAAAATTTCTAGTCAAACAAAAGTTGTCCAAACATCCAAAATTGGTTGCGTGATACATATATCTATCCTATCAAAATCGGGAAACATCATCACAAGTGAAAAATAGGTCCTTTCTTATCTCACGGATTTTATCCCAAAAACACTTCTTCAAAAAATTCAAGTTGTCAAATCAAGTTTCCATATCGGGAAACTTTATCCATATCATTTGGCATGCTTTGTCGTGAGGGGGCATCTAAACCTTCACTTTGATAAACTAAAACTTGAGTCTTCAAGACAAGATAAACTAAATCTAAAACAACTCAAAGGAAACCATTAATCACTTATACATGACTAATCCTAATATTCTGAGAAGAAAGAATATTTATCGTAATACTAAGTTGAAGAAACAACAACTAAGTTTTTTGAAATTTGCCAAAAGAAATAAATTTTTGTACATCAATCACCAACTCTTCAAATCTCATCGAACATTCCTTCATCACGTACGACTCTATATCTAGAACAAATCCAATGAATTTGACAAAGAACCTTTGAACACCAGGGCATATTATCAAAAATCCACATTCAGTCAAATCATAAACCATGGAGGAAAGATCAATCCTGCATTCTTTCCCAACAAGTGCATCACTTACAACATACCCCGATTTGAACCACCAACCCCTGAGCAACACATCGAAGAGGATTTTATCCCCTTTATCATAGAAATCTTCTACTAGATCTACCTGTTGTTACTCGCTCTCAATAAAACAAACAAAGAAAAATGCAATCAGAATCCAACATGAATCGGAGATTATCAAATCCTTTTGAGCATCCGAATCTAGAGGATGCCGAAATTTCTAGGGAACTTCTTCAAGAATGTCAAGAGAGTGCTTCATTTCAAAAACTTGTGGAAAGACTCATGGAAAATGACAAGGAAAAATACCTACTCATGCTTACAAGCAAAGGGGTTAAACTTCCTAAAGACTTCGACATAGACATGTTTAGAACAAGATATCAACATTACGAGTATCAAGAACGATAATGAGAAGGGGAAGCACGTGACCCTGAGCAAGATATTCTTGAACAAAACATACCGAAAAAAAATACACTAGGGAAAAACATCCCTAAGCAACACATCCCCAAGCAAAACATACTATTCCATACACCATTTCAACCTAGGATTAATGCAAGGGAAGAAGTCTTCCCTCAGCAAAACAATGCGCCTTTGGATGCCCTTACTAAACAAATGCAAATGTTACAAAGACAAATGCAAGACATGCAAAAAGGGACAACAATACGGTATTCACTAAATGAAATTTGTCCTTATCCTTTTGATAGAAGATTGCACATGGTCCCTTTTCCTCCAAACTTAGACGTTCCAAAATTTGACAAAGACAATGGGAAAAGCGATCCTCATGATCATGTCTAAGAATTCTATACCATGAGTCTTGAATTTGCTCACAATGACACCTATCTAATCAGGTTATTCCCAAGAAGTTTGGGAGTACAAACAATGAAATGGTTATCCAAAATCACACCTCCTGTCAGATCATTTGAAGAACTAATCAAGAAATTCATAACTCAATATTCTTATAAAATTCAACATGCTATTACCATGCTAGATTTTTGTAATATGAAACAAAAAAACAATGAAACATTCATGGTATTCCTTCAATGTTGGCGATGTATGGTTTCATGATATCCTCGAGATATTCCTAAACAGGAGAAAATGGAAATTTTCATCGATAACTTGAATAGTGAGATGAGTTATAGGCTCAAGCTCCAATGCATATCATCTTTCACTAAACTGATTGAAAACAACATTCAAGTAGAAGAAGCATGTGTCAAGAAAAAAATGCTAAAATTATTCAAAGAAGGAATAGGTTCATCAAATTACAATAACCAAAACAACAACTTAGATCACAAATCCAGATTTTGGACCAAAAACAAAAACAATGGAAATGAAGGAGGCAATGAATCATATGATCAAAAATCTGAGCAGCCCATGCTTGCATTATCAGGTAATCCTCAAGCTACAAAGAACCCCAAAGGTGCTAACCCAGACACTAACACATATGCACCAAATACTAATCAAGGTCAACCCAATACCAACAACACCAATAACACCAACAATTCTCAAAACAATCATACAAATCGAGGACCTAATAACAGGTCATGAGGTAGCACCAACAATTTCCAAAAACATATCTGCACACCACTGGGACAATCACTAGAGTCAACATTCAGAGAACTCTTGGCAAACAAAATTATCTCTTTACCAGTAATAACAACTATGAACCGCAAATCAAACCACCTTGGTGGAATGACTCGCACTTTTGTGATTTTAATCACAACAAAGGTCATCAAACAAATGATTGCATGAGACTGAAAAACATTGTTCAGGACATGATTGATAGAGGTGATTTAACGGTAGATGGTCTCAAGACAAATGGTGGCCATGGAGCCTTTAAGAATCCTCTTCCAAATGACAACAAGGATGGAGCTTCAACCTCGAATGATACACGTGGAGCTCATACAATCACATCCACAATAACACCATCAATCATATATCAGCTAAAGACAATCAAGTCAATGTCATCACAATTCGAGATCAACATGATCATGAATCTGTCAACGTAACAACAAGAGCTCAAAACTATGTCTTGAAGGGACATACATCAACAACAAATGCTATACCCAAAATTCAATATGATCTAGTCATCCAACTGTGCAAAACTCCTGCTCAAATATCTATACTGGAGCTACTGAAACTTTCACCAAAACACAAAGACATATTGGAACAAGCGTTATTAGAAACAAATGTACCTCAAGGTCAGGATGCTGACAAATTCCAAGCCATGGTCACTCATATGACAGGACCTCATAATCTTTTTTCAGAGCATGATAATATCTCACTAAGTCATCCACATAACACTCCTCTCCATATTGAAGTCATCATCTATAAACATCGAGTGAAATGAGTATTGATAGATGGAGGAGGTAGGCTTAATATATGTACCTTAAAACTTATCCATGCATTAGGCTTCTCAGAAGAGTCTATTGATCCATGCAAAAAGATTACTATAAAGGCATATGATGATGAAGAAAGATCCTCTAAAGGAATAGTGGTGTTGTTGACTCAAGTCTGACCGATACAAAGAGATACTATGTGTCAGGTCTTAGACATAGACCTCACATACAATATCTTATTAGGTCAACCCTGGATACATGAAATGCAAGAAGTGCCTTCTACATATCACCAGTGTGTCAAATTCCTCTATAATGGGTAGGAGGTTTCTATATCAGCTAATCACAATCCATTTCAACATTGTAATGCAATGGGGGTAGCCCAGGATAGTTTGGTTCCACATAATAGAGAGAAACATAATCCCTCAGCATTATATCTTCAACAAGAGAAGTCTAAATCATTACCTAGAGATTTCAAGTAGAAAATGAAAATCAAAGAACAAGGCATGGGGGAATATGCTTTGGAACCCATGTGTTTGACCAGCTTACCCACATCACCTAGATCTCACTGATTACCTACAACATCAACACATCAAGCAACTCAGCCCATCACCAAGTTTGATGGCACATTCATTCAACTTGACACTTTAGCACATGAATCTGAGGAAAAGGATATCCTTAGTTGACTATACAAAGATGAGGAAGAAGACAGAGTAGCTACTGTGGAAGTAGCTATACCCACACACCTATATGGAAAAGGCTACTTAATCATGCAGAAAATGGGATACAATGGCAAAGGACCTATTGGTAAGCATCAGGAAGGTGTCACAAAACCATTGGATCCTCCTTCACAATTTAGTAAAGACAAATAAGGATTGGGATTTGAATTCAATCTACTACCAAAGAAAATACCACACAAATATCAAAAAACCTCAGTGGAAAGAAAAGAAGAAGTACAAAGAAGAATCCTAGCAAGAAGCACTATTTAATTCAGCAGAGACAATCTATAAAGAACATGAACATAACGAAAGGAAGAAACATCAAGAGAAGCCCATCATTCACAAGAAGGAAACATCTATAGCAGCAGCTCATATTCATGAACAAATATCCAACAAAGAAGAATCACCTTAGGGCAACATCATTCCTCCCTGAGAAGAAACAATCTATGAACAAATGCAAAGAATAGAAGTAGGATCTGACGCAGAATCAGAAAAAACAAGCAGACTAGTATCAATTATCAAAGATCTATTTTTGCCATTCAACATACCTATTTACAGCACTGAAAAGATCTGGGATGATAACTTTGAGACTGAATCCAATGAATATGAATGGGGTAGCTGCTCAAATGCTACTAGAGATACTATTGAAAATACTAGTTCTATATCCCTTTCTCGAGAAGAACATAGCACAGAAATTAGACTACTTGAATTTGGACCACAAAATATCTATGACACTAAGGAAAGTGAGCAGAAACATTATGAACAAGTCTATAGGGAGGATGATACCATCGAAGACCTCGACAGAATCCTAGACTTCTTTAACACCCGAACCAATCACAATGAAACCTCTATCCTGACACTTACTGCAGCATAACTTGATCCACCAAATGATTCCTTACCACTTGTCTTTCCTAACCTCATCGACTGGGATGAACCCGAAATACATGATACCAATTTTCCCAAATGATGAATCTATTATTCACTACTTATGTACTGTTAACCCAAAAACAAGCTCTACTAGTGAACAAAGTAACGATGTTTGCAACCAAGGGAGTTCCAAGTCTCTCAATCACAAAAATAAACCAAATAAAGGATCTGATGTTGAAAACCAGTCAATGGCAGCTCTAGATCACAAAAAAGTAAAAATAAAGGATGCATCTAAGGGTGAAAACCTTTTTGAGGTACCTAAAGATGGGAGACTTGACACTCTTCCTGAACATTTTCATGAGTGATCACCCATATTGATTGAGCCCACTCAATCAATCAACATTGGTACTACAGAAGCAGCCAAAAATATACACCTTGCAGAATCTCTGACAGAAGCAGAAAGGTCAGAATTTATCAATTTTTTTAAAGAAAAGCAAATCAGCTTTGCTTGGGCATATGCAGATATGCCTGGGATTGATTCATAATTAATCATGCATCACTTGTCTATCACTCTAGGAGCTAAACCGGTTAAGCAAAAACTGTGAAAGATGAATCCACATGTGGCACTCACGGTCAAAGTTGAACTAAAGAAACTATTAGATGTCGGATTTATCCGACCCCTCGACTATGCAGAATGGATTTCCAACATCGTACCAGTTTCAAAACTAGATGGTAGTATCAGAATATGCACATATTTTAGAGATGTCAACAATGCCTATCCAAAGGATGACTTTCCTTTACGGAGTATTGACATCATTGTAGACCTCACAATAGGCCATGCAATGTTATCACTAATGGACAGTTTTTCAGGCTATAATCAAAACAAGATAGCCCCAGAGGATCAAGATAAAATAGCATTCACCTATCCTTGGGGAACATATTGTTGGAATGTCATGCCTTTTGGCTTAAAGAATGCAGGAGCAACTTATCAATGAGCAATGACAATAATCTTTCATGATATGATGCATACCTTCATGGAAGACTATGTGGATGATTTACTAGCTAAATCCTTCACGAGAGCAGAACATCTAAGCATCTTAGAAAATATTTTTGAAAGATTGGAAAAATTCCAAGTCGGGCTCAACCCTAAGAAGTGTGTCTTCAGGGTTACATCAGGCAAATTGTTAGGCTACATAGTCTCAGAAAAGGGAATTGAAGTGGATCCAACAAAGGTACAAGCCATTATGGAGATGCCACCACCAAAGAACATCAGCCAACTCAGGTTGCTACAAGGACGACTCCAATAAATCAGGTGATTCATTAGTCAACTAGAAGATTAAAGTCTCCCATTTAATCATTTACTACATACAAATATATTGTTCAGATGGGAAGCCAAGTGTGCTGAATCCTTCTATCAAATCAAGCAATATCTGATGAATCCACTAGTTCTGGTATCACCGATAGCAAGAAAGCCACTTATTCTCTACATTTCGACAATAGATAAATCTCTAGGGGCATTGTTAGCACAAGAAGATCAACAAGGCAAGGAATGAGCAGTATACTACATCAGTAGGACATTGAACAATTATGAGCTAAATTACACCTTTATTGAAAAGCCTGTTTAGCTGTGGTCTTCGCGTCTCAAAAATTCTGCCACTACATGCTAGCTCACACAATTAAGCTAGTTGCAAAAATTGATCCTCTCAAATATTTACTCAGCAAAGAAGCTCTTATAGGCCGATTGGCTAAATGGGTCATGATTCTCAGTGAATTTGATATCCACTATATGGAGTGAAGAGCTATCAAGGGACAATTAGTAGATCAACTAGCAGAAGCACCACTACCAGGAAAACAAACTATGGAGATTGAATTTCCAGAGAGGGATGTTCTTTCTATCTCTACCAAACAATGGACCCTATACTTTGATGGATCCTACACACAACATGGTTTAGGTGCTGGAATTCTATTCATCACTCCTGAAGGACACACTATACCAAGATCATATAGGATTATGTTCCCATGCACAAATAATGTGGTGGAATATGAGGCATTCGTTATAGGCATCAAAATGGTCGTAGAATGGAAAATCACAAAGTTAAAAGTCTACGCAGACTCATAATTAGTCGTCAATCAAATCAACAATGACTATCAGACAAAGGATGATAAGCAACTACTCTACAAGTGAATGGTGGATGACTTCAAGCAATATTTTGTACACATCACCTTCGAACAAATACCAAGGTTGAACAACAAAGAAGCTGATGCAATGGCTATTATCGCTTTGTTACTACAAATTCCAGAACAACAGAGTCATTATGAGTTTTTGGTAGAGCAACAGTTCTCCCCAACCTATAGCCACACAAAATCCCATGTCATCTACGCCTTAATTGGTTCAAAATCCCCCTTATATGGAATGATATATGAATATCTTAAGACCAATATCCTACCCATTGACTTGTCCCGAAACCAAAAATGTAACTTTATCTGACAAGCTACCCATTATACCCTTACTGCTGATACTTTGTATCGTCAAGGTCTAGATGGTACTCTTCTTCATTGCCTTGATCGTAATGAATCTGACTCCGATTTACATGAGCTTCATCAAGGTATCTGTGGCACACATTCTAGTGGTACTACTCTTGCTAAAAAGCCTCTAAGGATGGGATACTACTGGCCTACAATGGAAAAAGATTCTTATCACTTTGCAAAAATGTGTCCTAAATGCCAAATCCATGGTGTTGGCATTATGTGAACTGGTATGAAGACATAATGATATTGTATGTTGTCATTGATGTCAACATGTGACATGATGTGAATCGGCACATGTGACATGTGAGAAGAGAGAACCGGCATATGTATGAACTGGTATATATGCAAAAGTGAAGCAGTATATTTGTTCAAGATGAACCGACATGTCAAGGTGAACCAGCATGTAGTTATGGGAACCGACACATGGAAGGATTGTATGACTACTGGTTGGTAGGTAGTCTCCACTTCAGGATTTCCAGTTGGAGTACCTCAAGCTTGTGTGACTCAATCCATGATCTTTGTGTGATGAGTTAGCAGTATAACAGAGAACAGATCATGTTGCCACGTAAGCCCTGTGTGCATGAAGAAGACTATTCCTATCTACCTTGGGAATGTGCGAAGTTTGTCAAATGGTGATAACGCATGATGGGTTATCAGCCGCCATGAAATCAGTGGGTAATGGACGATGGAGAATGTCTTGAGATCGATTCAAGATTGTTGCATTTAATTTAGTATGATTCAACGGTCAGGATTGAACTGTTTGAATTGCTTAACCTAACAGGTTTAGGGTTTAGGGTTTTTGCTACCAACCTATTTGTTTCCTATAAGGTCGATGTTGTGTTTCTTTCCAAAGTTGTTGGAAAAAGTTGTGTGTGTATCCTAGGGAAGTGATACGTAATTCTTGCTAGACCAAAGGAGAGAAGAGATACCTACAAAGTGAATGTGCAGAAGGTGGAGAGGAACCAAAATGGATTTGTATTAGCATTGAGTGTTGTTACCAGATCATTGTAATTCCTATTGATCTTTAACCACTTCAACAGTTGTGAAATCCCTTAACAGGGTAGCCTTAACCAGCTTGATACAGAGCTCTAGGAAGCTATAGAGCTCTGGAGATCCTTTAGCTATTGAGTTCTTGAAATCCTCTAACAAGGTAACCCTAACCGGATATTGTAGCCATCCCTTAACCGGGTGATCCCTAATAGGATCGGTTCCTAACAGAACCTATTGTAATGTCTTTAACCGGACAAGGCTCCTAACAGAGTAGACTTCTAAAGAGTTCAAAAGAAGCATGTGGGTATTCATCCCTAGCATGGTTTTTCCTAGTTGGGTTTCCACGTGAAAATATGTGTGTCATGTGTGAT
Source organism: Cryptomeria japonica (assembly GCF_030272615.1). NCBI lineage: Eukaryota > Viridiplantae > Streptophyta > Pinopsida > Cupressales > Cupressaceae > Cryptomeria > Cryptomeria japonica. The sequence goes on from NC_081415.1 coordinate 441,850,201, forward strand.
ACTTTTATCTTGTGATGATTTGTTATTACCTGTTAAAGCACATGATGGTTCTGTGTTTTATGCCTGTCAATAAAACATGTTGAACTAGTTGTTGTGAAGATATGATGATAGGTTACCTATTCATTCATAAGGGTGAAATGATAGTGTAGTTCTGAGTTGAAGTGGACAGTGAGTGAGTAACTGGTTTATGATAGTTTTAAGTTGTTCTGAGTTTTACCGGTTGCACTATGTTTCAAACTGGTGTCACTGTTTGATAGTCATTTGGAGTAATTGTTGTTGAACTGGCAGAGAAACTATTGTTTATACCTGTATTGACTCACCCCCCCTCTCAGTACCGGTTTGGTACCATTTTCTCATCATTGAGTTATCAATTGGTATCAGAGCACTCTAGGTCCTCTATGTTGTAAGCTTAACCGCTTGAGGTAAAGATCCTAGTCGAATAATGAAGAGGGAAGGTCCAAAGTTTAACAAGGAAAATTTTGGTATATGGAAAGATAGGATGAAGATATTCATTAGAAGCATGGGTGCTCAACACTGGAGTTGTGTTGAGAATGTCTATGTTGTCCCTATCGGTGCTCTCACCAATGACCAAAAGAGAGAGATACAAGAAAATGGGCAAGTCATGGAAGCCCTTATTAGTAGTCTATCTGACATTGAGTTTATTGATGTTTAGGACAAGGTAAATCCCAAAGAGGTATGGGATGCTCTTGAAAATATCTATGGTGGTGATGAACATGTAAAATAGGCTAAGGAAGAAAGCCTAATAGGTAAATTTGAAGATATGTAGATGGTTGAAGGTGAGACCATTCAACAATATGGAATAAGAATCAAAATAGTTGTTGGAGAAATCAAGAGTGCATGTGGTAAAATAGAAGATTCCACTGTGGTAAGCAAAATCCTGAGATCCCTGTTGTCGGTCTATGCAATAAGGGTTGATGCTATTCAGGAGATGAGATCAATAGACAAGAATAAGGTATCCTTGCACTCCATCATAGCCAAGTTGACATCCTATTAGCTAAATAGTTTTGATGGCAGTGTTCAAAAGACTGAATCAACATTTAAAGCCTTTGTTATACCATCTAAGAAAGGAAAAGAAGCTAGCACTAGTGGTGAACCTAGACAGAGCAGAGAAATGAATGATGAAGAGATTCTAATGCCATTTGAAGCTCTCCTTGCCAAGAAGCTTCCTAAAGGAACTAGTAAATACAAAGGTAAGCTACCTTTGAAATGATTTTCTTGTAACTAGATAGGACATATTGCTATAAACTGTCCTAGTGACGATAACAAGGACAAACCAAAAAGGTTCAGGAAATTCAAAGGAGGAAACCAAAGAAACTATTTTGTGGCAGTTGATGAAGGTGTCACATATGAGGAATCAGAAGATGAAGAGAATGAAGACATTGTGTTTGTTGTTGTAAAGGAAGATGTGGCAAACAAGAAATCTCTTGTCTCTTGGTTTGATAATTCCAATGAGTGGATCATTGACAGTGGCTGCTCTCACCATATGACAGGTGATTGGAGCAAATTTCTATCCTTGGAGGAGTATGATGGTGGTGTGGTTCACTTTGGCAATGATGCACCATGCATGGTCAAAGGTAGAGGGTCCATCTCTCTGAATGGAAAGAGTAGTGCTGACAATGTGTACTAGGTTGATGGTCTCAGACACAACCTTCTGAGTGTTGCCCAGTTGAATGATAGTGGCCTCACTCTGGAATTCAAGAATGGAGTCTATAGAATCAAAGGAAAAGATGGTGAATTGGTGGCCACTGGCATGCAGACCAAAGGTAACCTATTTCATCTTAATGCAAATATAAGTACATGTCTTATGGCTAAGTTTGATGATAGCTGGATATGGCATAGGAGACTCTGCCATCTAAACTTTGATAACATTGTAAAGGCTAGTAAGATCAAGGCAGTTAGAGGGTTGCTAGTGCTAAACAAACCAGATAATACCTTGTGTAGAGAGTGTTAATTGGGGAAAATGTCTTCCTCAACCTTTAAAGGTAAATCTTTCACTGCTGACAACTTGCTTGATCTTGTGCATACTGATTTGTGCGGTCCTATGAAAACCAGAAGTGTGTAGGGTGATAGGTACTTCATGATTCTCATTGATGACTAATCAAGAATGATGTGGGTCACATTCTTGAAAGACAAGTCTGAAGCCTTTGTAAAATTGAAATCTTTCAGAGCATTAGTGGAGAAGAAAAGTAGTAAAAGGATCAAGTGTCTTAGAACTAATCAAGGAGGGGAATTCACTTCTGATGAATTCAACAAGTATTGTGAAGAATTTGGCATCAAGAGGCAACTATCTACCCCCCAGACTCCATAGTAGAATGGCCTAGCAGAGAGGAATAACCGGATTGTGGTTGAAGCAGCTAGAACCATGTTAATTCAAGGAAAGGTAGCTCACACCTTTTGGAGAGAAGCGGTGAGCACTGCAGTCTACACAATGAACCAGGTACTCATCAAGAAAGGTAAGGACAAAATTCCTATGAGTATTGGATTGGTAAGACACCTATGGTTAGCTACTTTAGGGTATTTGGTAGCAAATGTTACATCAAGAGGAGTGAACATCAAGGCAAATTTGAAGCTAAATGTGATGAGGGAATATTCTTAGGATATTCCACCAAGAGTAAAGCTCTCAAGTGTTACAACAATAGGACTCAAAGAATTATGGAAAGTATCAATGTAAGAGTTGATGAATCCTCTAAGAAAGATGAGGAAACTAGCAGTGAGCAAGCTATAAATGAACTGGTTGCAACCTTTTGGGAACCGGTTGTCAATCAACCAAGTACCAGTAACATTGTTCCTGAACTGGTGAATACTGATATTGATGAAGATGAGGATGAAGAGGAAAAGAAAGAAGAACTAGTAAAGACCATTCCTCAGTATGTCAAGCTGAATCATGATCCTAAGCAGATCATAGGAGATAAGGATGCAGGAATCCTTACAAGAAGAAAGATCAGAGAAAAATCATGTATGATCTCTAAATTTGAGCCTAAATCATTCAAAGAGGCTCATAAAGATGAAGACTGGATCAAGACAATGGAAGAGGAACTTGAACAGATAGAGAAAAATGGTACATGGTCCTTGGTACCCAGACCAGAAAATAAAAATGTCATTGGCACCAAATGGGTGTTCAGAAACAAGTTGAATGAGGATGGCATGGTGATTAGGAATAAAGCCAGATTGGTGTGCATAGGATATGCTTAAGAAGAAGGAGAAGACTATGGAGAAACCTTTGCTCCTGTAGCCAGATTGGAAGGAGTTCGTATGCTTCTTATATATGTAGCTTTTAAAGGATTCAACGTAGATCAAATGGATGTAAAATATGCATTCCTAAATGGTGTACTTGAAGAGGGGGTGTATATAGAGAAACCAAATGGGTTTTCCCTATCTGAAGACAGTGATATGGTGTGAAAGCTACATAAAGCCTTATATGGTCTAAAGCAGACACCTAGAGCATGGTATGAATGTCTACATTCCCATCTTGTGATGATTGGATTTGAGAGAACAAGTGAAGATAGTAATATCTACTTGAAGTTTGAAAGAGATCAGATCCTGATCTGTGAGGTTTTTGTTAATGACATTATCTTTGGTGGAGATGACAAGATGAGTCATGAGTTTGCTAATGAGATGAAGAAAGAGTTTGAGATGTCACTCATAGGGGAGATTAAGTTCTTCATTGGACTACAGATCTAGCAGATGAAAGATGGATTCTTTATCACTTGGTCCAAATATGTCAAAGAGGTGCTGAAGACCTTTGGCATGGAAAATAGCAAACCGGTTGGTACACCAATGGTGACCGGTTGCAAATTGTCAAAAGAGGATGATTCCACATTGGTTGATGAGAAAGAATATCGATCAATGATTGGTAAGTTGCATTATGTAGTGCATAGCAGACCGGATATTGCACATGTAGTTGGCATTACTACAAGGTTCTAGAAAAGTCCAAGAGAATCCCACTTGGTTGCAGTCAAGCAGATTCTTAGGTATCTGAAGGGAACAATTGACTATGGATTATGGTACCCATACAACAATGATTTCATTCTGAAATTATTCACAGATGTTGATTGGGTAGGTGATGTGGATGACCGAAAAAGCACAACCAATGGTGCATTCTTTCTTGATGGTAGACTGGTCTCATGGATGAGTAAAAAGAAGAGTTGTATTTCTCAGTCTACAGCGGAAGCGAAGTATGTTGCAGCCTTCATAAACTACACTCAGACAATCTGGATGAAGCATGTTTTAAATGGCTTCAAAATCCCTGTATCTAAACTGGTAAGTATATTCTGTGATAACACAAGTGCTATCAATATTTCAAAGAATCCAGTTTTACATTCTAGAACCAAGCATTTTGAGCTTAAGTATCATTTCTTGAGGGAAAAGGTTCAGAATAAAGAGATTGCACTGGAACATGTTTCTAATAAGGAGCAGTTAGCAGACATATTCACCAAGCCTCTCCCAAAGACTACATTTGTGCATTTAAGAGGTGAATTGGGGGTACTTCCCCTTCAGGAGGTGAACTAAAAGTATTTGTTCCACATCAGTCAAGTATTGCATAGTCAATTTTTTGTTGATTGATGTGTTGAAAGATGCTACTCCTTAGGGGGAGCAGCATAATGGAATAGGGATGCTTGTGCCTCCACTTTGGCATTGTTGTTGAAGGGGGAGAAGATGTGAAGCGGAGAGATATCTTTGTATATGGTCATCAATGCTAAAGGGGGAGATTGTTGGCATTATGTGAACCGGTATGAAGACAAAATGATACTATATGTTGTCATTGATGTCAACATGTGACATGATGTGAATCGGCACATGTGACATGTGAGAAGAGAGAACTGGCATATGTATGAACTGGTATATATGCCAAAGTGAAGTGGTATATTTGTTCAAGATGAACCGGCATGTCAAGGTGAACCAACATGTAGTTATGGGAACCGACACATGGAAGCATTGTATGACTACCAGTTGGTAGGTAGTCTCCACTTCAGGATTTCTGGTTGGAGTACCTCAAGCCTGTGTGACTCAATCAATGATCTTTATGTGATGAGTTAGTAGTATAACGAAGAACAGATCATGTTGCCATGTAAGCCCTATGCACATGAAGGATCTTGCATGAAGAAGACTATTCTTATCTACCTTGGGAATGTGCAAAGTTTTTCAAATAGTGATAATGCGTGATGGGTTATCAGCCACCATGAAATTGGTGGGTAATGGATGATGGAGAATGTCTTCAGATTGATTCAAGATTGTTGCATTTAATGTAGTATGATTCAATGGTCAGGATTGAACCATTTGAATTGCTTAACCTAATAGGTTTAGGGTTTAGGGTTTTTGCTACCGACCTATTTGTTTCCTATAAGGTCAATGTTGTGTTTCTTTCCAAAGTTGTTGGCAAAAGTTGTATGTATGTATCCTAGGGAAGTGATACGTAATTCTTGCCAAACCAAAGGAGAGAAGAGATACCTGCAAAGTGAATGTGCAGAAGGTGGAGAGGAGCCAATACAAATCTGCATTAGCATTGAGTGTTGTTACCAAATCATTGTAATTCCTATTGATCTTTAACCACTTCAATAGTTGTGAAATCCCTTAACAAGGTAGCCTTAACCAGCTTGATACAAATCCTTTAACAAGGTAACTTGAAGTTATTGAGTTCTGGGAAGCTATAGATCTCTGGAGATCCTTTAGCTATTGAGTGTTGGCATATACACACTCCAATGAGACATTGTATGTGATTGAAGGTTTTGTCATTGATGGTAGCCTTGCAATCCTATGGCACCGGCAAAGGCATTATATCGGCATCAGTAGATCACACTCTACACTGGCACTTAGGACACCGACACCGGCACCGGCACAAAAGAAAGGAAGTATACCGGCACAGAGGCCGATAGGATTTTTGTTATATTATATTTTGTTTATTATTGAAAAACTTTGTAAGCTGACTTGGAAAATTGTAAAATGACTCTTATATATAAAAGAGATCATTTTAGACATTTGATGTAGGATATATAAGAATTAAGGAAAATATTAGGCAGACCTATTATGCGAAATATAGGTTAAGGGGTATATGTAAAGAACAGAGCAGGAACCGGTACTGAATCTGGCATTGAAGATGCTATTGTAAAGCAATTCAAGATATTGGATTTGTATAATCCTCATTGTAAGTTAGTGAGACTTCCCATTGAGCAGTGAGCTTTAGGCAATTGGCCTTCCTGCATGTGCAGGCCCCTATTGTAAGTAATATTCTCTTATTGGCTAGTGAGTGAATATTGTGGGTCACAAATCCCACTGAGGTTTTTCCCACACCAGGTTTCCTTGTTAAAATCTTGTGTTATGGTGTTCTTTTCATGTGGATGTTCCTGATTTTGTTTATTGCATTATTTCTTGCATACCGGTACACTGTTATATTATGTTTTGCATGTTTTAAATGAAGAAATTCTATATACCGGTCAGATACTGATTCACCCCCCCTCTCAATATTTGTGGGATTCCTAACATTGAGCTCTTGAAATCCTCTAACAAGGTAACCCTAACTAGGTTTAACCCTTAATCGAGTATTGTAGCCATCCCTTAATCAGGTGATCCCTAATAGGATTGATTCCTAACAAAACCTATTGTAATGTCTTTAACCGGACAAGGCTCCTAATAGAGCGGACTTCTAAAGAGTTCAAAAGAAGCTTGTGGGTATTCATCCCCATCGTGGTTTTTCCCAATTGGGTTTCCACGTGAAAATATGTGTGTCATGTGTGATACTTTTATCTTGTGATGCTTTGTTATTACTTGTTAAAGCACATGATGGTTCTGTGTTTTATGCCTGTCAATAAAACATGTTGAACTAGCTGTTGTGAAGATATGATGATAGATTACCTGTTCATTCATAAGGGCGAAATGATAGTGTAGTTCTAAGTTGAAGTGGATAGCACAGTGAGTAACTGGTTTATGATTGTTTTAAGTTGTTCTGAGTTTTACTAGTTGCACTCTGTTTCAAACTGGTGTCATTGTTTGACAATCATTTGGAGTCATTATTGTTGAACCGATGGAGAAACTATTGTTTATACCTGTACTGATTCACCCCTCCCCTCTCAGTACTAGTTTGGTACTATTTTCTCATCATTGAGCTATCACATGGCAATCTTATACATGCACCAACACATGAACTACAACCATTCACAACATCCTGGCACTTTTGTTAGTGGGGACTAGACTTAGTCGGCAAAATTCATCCTTCATCTTCAAATGGACACGAGTTCATTATAACTGCAACAGAGTACTTTACCAAGTGGATTGAAGCAGTCCCCATGACCACAATGACTGGGAAATAAATTGCCTCTTTTATCTCTAATTATCTAATCTGTAGATATGGTATTCCTAGTTCCATCATCACTGATAATGGACGACCTTTCAAAAACCAAGATGTTTGAGAACTATGTGAAAAATTCAAAATCCAACATCGTTTCTCTACACCATACTACCCACAGGGGAATGGTTAGACAGAAGCATCCAACAAAATGATATTGAAAATTTTAAAGAAGACAGTCAATGATGCAGGCAAAGATTGGCATGTGCAGCTTAATCTAGCACTTTGGGCATATAGAACTAGCATTCGCACCTACAAGAGCTATGCCATACTCATTGGTATATGGATTAGAAGCACTTTTACCCCTGGAGGTAGAAATTCCCTCTCTTAGAGTCTCTCTAAAAGGCTTAATCCGAGATGAAGAGTATCGAGTTAACCGACTGCAAGAACTTGAACTATTAGGTGAAAGACATCGACGTGCTTATGCTCATCTCAAAGCTTATCAGCAATGTATGTGCATAAGCTACAACCACAAAGTCATTCCCCAAATTTTAAAAGTTGGTGACCTAGTACTCAAGGAAAATCCTAGAAATCAACAAGATCGAGAAAAGAAAGGGAAATTTGAACGTAACTGGCTAGGTCCCTAGGTCATCATATCAGTCTATGGATCAGGTGCTTATCAACTAACAACTTCAGAAGGAGATGTGCTCGATGAACCAACTAACAACATCCATCTGAAGAGATACTACACTTGAGTAGTCTAATGCACGGAAAAGGTCAAAAAATAAAAAAATCAAGAAAAAGCAAATAAAAAGGTACAATTAAAGCAATTGGTGAAAACCTGGTAATAGGCGCTATTGTGAAAGAACAACTCCTCTATCTATATCCATATCCTTATCTCTGCAATAAATCACTATCAGCCATCGCCCAATAGTTTATCACAAATATCCATTCAGGACATACTTAGCATAGTCACTATCTTGATTTATCCGTCTAGCCTTTCACCACATCTCACCATGGCTTGGTAATCACTATACATACCTGCATCAAGAGGTACACTTAGCTAGGGGCAATAACCATCAAATACTTGCAGCATGTTCAAACCATCAAGACTATTTGCAAAACTTAGAACACCATATCCAACAATCAAAGGCTCATGCAAATCACAAAGAAAAACATTGATCGTTCAAACAAAGAATCACAAAAGAAATACGATGGATGATTTTTTGAAGTATCACATGTTGCATTTTGCATAAAGTTTTGACTATTTTTGTATTTGAACTTTTTGAATTATTGGATTCTCTAAATTTTCTCCACAATGCTTCATAGCTAGAGAACATTGGGAAACTTCAATATTTTTTTTAGTCTTTTGTCTGCGAGGCGATCATTTGTACTGTGTAGATACTTGTCTCAAGACGTGATTCAAAACACATCACTGAAGACATGATTCCACTTTACGCATACAAATGGTTTAATCTTGTCTATTTATACACAATCCACACTCTGGTCGTCCTGGTTCAATTATACCTTGATGCTTGTGATATCTTGCAAAATCAAACATCATGTAAATTTTTCTCAGGTCATCATGGTTCAATTATACCATTATACTTGTATAAATTTTCAACATATCCCAAGATCAATCAAGGCTCAATGATGATACATATATCGAAAGCAAATAACATGTGGCTATATTAGATGACAAATACAGAATGAGGATGCTCAAAAACAATTAGTTGCATATCATTTTACAATTAGTCGCATTTCACGATACATCTCACAGCATATCATATCATACATCTCATTTTCAAGATACATCTCACAACATATAATATCATACATCTCATTTTCAAGATACATCTCATAACATCATGCACATCTATCTAAGCATTACATCATCATAGAATAAGAACAAGCATATAAAAAGCATAAATCCATAACACATAACATGATCAAAGAAAATGGTGTCATATATATCTCAACAAATGATCAATATACAATATCTGCCATGTCTATGCCTAGTACAACAAAAACAATGATAAAAAATACAATGGAGACAATGTCTCTCAAATGTGACTATCTCCTGAAGAAGATGGTCTCGCCACAGATGTCCTAGCCCCTAGATCTCTAGGTGGATCCTGTCTATGAGGCCCCATCACACCTCTGCTCTCTGGCCATGAACCAGTCTCTCGAAATCAACTCGATCTCGACTACGTGAAACTCTGCACTCGGTGCTCCCTAGGCACCGCATCCTTGTAATGTCTCCTGTAATACTCTGCCTCCTTGGCTCTCAAAGCCAGCTCTCTCAAGGTGTCTCTCATCAGACCACCTGCTTCTGCCCTCTTCAAACTTTCTACGAGCTCCTATGCTTGACCCCGCCACTCTATCTTAGTATCACGCTCTATGGTTAGCTATGTAATCTGACACTACTGCACCAGCATCTATGCCTGCAACTGCTGCACTGACAACTATAGCGATCTAATCTATGCATCCTCTACATGTGTTGGAATCTGCATCTATAGGGGTACCTGTGAGGGGGTACCCCTTGTCCTTCTACCTGTCCTCGATGCTGGTGGAGGTAATACATCTGATCTCCTCCTCTGAGACGGTCTCCATACATCCTCATATCCTCCCACTGCTGCTATCACCTCATCCACCCGCTCCTCCCCACCATCTCTGATCGCTAAACCCCCTCTTCCTCTATCCAAGACCACCCACCGGACAACTCTCTCTACCCGTATCCCCCTCCCACCTCCATCTCCACCCCTATCCCCTCTCCTTTGTAACTCCCATCTCCCTCTAACTGCACGCTGACCTCTCCCACCTCCTCTATCATCTCCTCCATCTCGTCCTCCTCCATCACCCCCTCCCTCATTTTCCTCCTCATCATCATTATATGCTGGAATCATCTCCACTGGATCAAATATCCTGGCTACTGCCCATGCTACGAAGAGTCCTGCAAACTTGTGAGTCATCCCTGCATCCACGATCTCAGGGGCATAATCCCAAATTTGGTTGACTAACTGAAAGAACTCACCTATGGTCACCGTGCTGTCAATCGTAGGATCCCAATCTGGGATATCCTATCTCCTTCGAGCATATAGACATGCTCCCTGTGGAATGCCCTGCTACCACCCATACTGTCGCAACACCTGACTATGCAAAAATCTCTCTATAACAAAGGGTGTCTGCCCTATCAGATATCGAGACATGAAGACATGTGGCATCTCCATCCCATCCTCAGCTCAAACCTCACAACCTGTATATGGTCACCAGATGACCGTATATATCAATATCATCTAACACTCTCCTCCAATGCTCTAGTTTTCCCAGCTTATGCTAGACAACTAAACCTTTGTACCCATATGCGTAAGCACATCCAATAGGCCTATCTCTATCTACCAATGGCCTAGCCACAAAAATATGCTCCCATGCCCATACCTAGAGAAGTGTCACACCAGTTGATAGACTGTTGTATCCAAGGTATGCTACCTCATGAAGATCCATGTATAGATGGGCTAGCATAGCTGATCACCATACAAAACGATGACCCTGCGTCACCATGTCCTCCAGCACTAACCCCCATCCAATGAAAAATCCCTTTGACCTACGGTTAGGACACAGAAAACCACCAATGAAACTTGCTAGAACTGATGGCAAGGGAGCGTAATCCAAATCCAAAAAATCCTGCCATGGGATCTCATACCCACAAAGGGTATCATCCTGAAAAATCCAGCGCAATGCCTTGGTCCCACCCTCCTCTTTCTGCTCATACAGTAGCAGTGCACCTACTACAGGAATCTGCAGAATTTGATAGCAATCCTCCGGTGTCACTGTCATCTCACCTGTAGCTAAATGAAAGGTGTTTGTGTCACTATGCCACCTCTCTGCCAATGTTGTCAACAAACCCTAGTTTACAATAAACCGAGGTATCTCTAGCAAAGAGGTCAAGCCACACCTGTCAATAACATCCCTGTCTCCCTTTGTCAATCATGGTATCAATGACCACGGTCTCGAAAATCGCTCACACAACTGCACTACACCAAGATGCTCTTGTCAAACACAATGCAAGCCCAAATATTAGTTCCCTCATCAACATATGGATATCAAAATCAAAATCATCTCAAAAACTTGAAAACTTTGAACAAATCTAAATCAAGTTTCACATCATATCTCTTCATCAAATCTTATCAACTTGTAATACAACTCAAGTTTCATAAATATATCAACTTGTAACACAACTCAAGTTCCATATCAACTTATAATACAACTTAAGTTCCATATCAGCTTGTAACACAACTCAAGTTCCATATCAACTTGTAATACAACTTAAGTTCCATATCAGCTTGTAACACAACTCAAGCTCCACAAATTCATATCAATCATATTCATATCCAAAACTTGAAAAACTTTGAACACATTTAAATCAAGTTCCATGAAATATCCAAAATCATATCAAAATCACTATCAACTTGCAACATTGCAAAACAAATCAAGTTGTATCAGAACTCATATTAGACATATCAAAGATAGCAGACATAGAAACTGGCAAAAATTCCCTTATCCCAGCAAACCTGACATTACCTACAAAATTTTCTTACTCATAAAATTCTACTTTACCATCAAATTTTCCTATATGCCCTAACCTATTCTATCCAAGTGCTAAACTACATCTCATGCGCTACACTATTTTGTCTACGCGCTACCTGACCAACCCTATGCACTAAACAAACCCTATGTGCTATCCTTTTCTTTGCATGCACCCTCTAAAACACCCTATACGCTAAAAATAGTCTATGCGCTAGCCTGTTTTGTCGACACGCTGCGAATTTACCTCTATGCGCTAGGTTACACCTATGCGCTGTCCTACCCTCCTCATGCGACCTCCAACAAGCCCCATGCACTAGGTTTTTCCTACGCGCTATGTGACTTACCCTTTGCATTGTCCTATGCACTCGGTGCGCTAACCTAACTCGACACGCTACCCTAGCCTACCTATGCACTAGCCTAAAACATTCGAACGCTACCCTATTAACTGGACCCTACATGCTATGAAATTTTTTGTATGCACTACCCTTTCGATGCGACGCGCTAAAACGTAAAATCTGAGTAGAAAATTAAAAAAAAAACCAGAAATGACAAAATCAAAAATCCAAAAAGGGTCAAAAGGTTGACTTACCGGTGGTCCATATGTGGCGGACCTCCAATACCTCCGCATGCACTCGAATTGATGAGTAGAATACGAAATCGACATGTTGACTCTTCTCCAAAAATCAGTCTCTCCAAAGTCAACAAAGCACAAATGAGACAAAACAATGCACTTTTCCCCTTTTATAGGGTGAATTAAAATTAGGGTTTGGAGATGGGGCATCTAACTTGCTCGCGGTCTCCGTCTAACCCTAACAGACATCATTATTGGGAGATGAATCAAATAAATGCATTCAACACACACCAAATTTCAAAATGCTATTATGCAAAACAATCCAAGAAATTTTCAAAATTTTGATTCATCTCCCAAGGGGGCATTATCAACATCATTTTATCGAATTTAGGGCATCGATTATCAAAACTGGGGCATGGCATATCTCAAAACGACATAAAAAAAATTGATTGATCATAAATTGCAATGACACATCATTTTCTTTGAATTAACATGTGCACACAAATCACTTCAAAGAGGGGCAAAATGTAGACATATAAAAATGACCATATTCCTAAATGAATATTTTATGTTCATTCCTCTGTTTAATTAAATCCAATTTAATTGAATTACTCACATTCCTCTATTTACATTAAGTAAATTACTCAATTTATTTAAATTAAATTCACTAAACCTCTTTCACCATTTAATGGGATAAATCATTTTATTCAATTAAATCCCTTCTATCCACTTTTTAATTAAATTCAAATTTAATTAATAGTTTACCCTAAATTGAATAAATCTAATTTATTCAATTTCCCCAATTGCAACCAAATTGAATTAAATTAACTTTATTTCAATTAAAACCTATTATCTCTCCATCCACTTGCAAAATCCTACATCTCCCACTTGCCTCCTAAACCATATTCCTAACCCCCTTCTAGACTCTTCTAATCACTTCTAAATTAGCCTAACCCATCTCCTAAATATTGTCACATCCCTAAGCAAAGGGAAGTCACTTCTCAAACCCTCAAAGTCTTTGAAAACCATTAAAGGCTTCAACAACTTAACTTTGAAAGTCTTCCAAACCATTAATGGTTAACTCAACCCTACAACATGATTAAAGACTTTCTCTAAACTCAATCTCCATGTAACCCAAGGGTCTCATCAAGCATTTATTGCTTTGACCATGGTTATTCCTTAATCCTTTGCACAAGAGTTTATCCTTTGGGTAAAAGTTTTATCCAATGGGTAATCCTAACCTAACCTTAACCCTTACCCCCTAAGGTAACCATGAGGTCTTCTCAAGCATTTAATGCTTCTTACATCTCTAAACCAACCCTATGTTGCCAATTCTCACCATTTCATTGGTGAAAATTGTGAACATGGATTGAGCAACTTTCAAACTTAACCCTTGATTATCTCTTTCAATCCTGGCCATCCATTGCCCTATTTTTTCTATAAATAGAGCTCTCATTCCTCCATTTTCATATATGCAAGCTCTTAGTATCATACTTATTCTCAATTTTATCACATTTAGTGTCTCTATTTGCAAATAAGAATTAATCTAATAATCATTTTAGATTGCTTCTTTTATCAATAGTTTAACCACATAACTAGTAAATCATGTTAGGATAGCATCATTACTAATCTTGTCATCTTATAATCTAGTTCATTTCATTTGTAGGATCATGCATAGATAGGTTGCATTTTCATGTTAAAATCAATCAAAGCATCCCTCATTCTTACATTTGTCATCCCTAAACCACTTTGCTCAATGATCTGAGAGCAAAGGCATTGGTTTGAGGGACCTTGTGAGATAGAGAACCATGGAACCAACCTTGGGAAGCTGAGTCATCCTTCATGACTCCATAGCTTGCACCAAGAAGTCCTGTAGATGTGTAGACAAGCCTCTTGGAGCTTCATTTTTCACATTTTAAGTTATATTGACCCGCTTTTCCCACATGCAGTATATGTGTGTGTGTGTATTGAAATATTAGTACCTTTATAATTAATAAATTAATTAATATTAGTGTTTTGTATAAATAAATTAAAATAAAAGCTTTATTGATTAATAAATTAAGTTGTTATTTAATTGATGGAATAAATCAAAATATTAAATAACTTTAATGAAATTTAAATTAAACTAATTAAAATTTTAGAAATGTTTATTTTGGAACTTGAGTAAAGTTGCGATTTTTCAGGGAAGAGTTTCCATTTTTTCGTGTGAAGAATTTTGGATGAGACAATTGATTATTGTGGAAATTTTGGAGAAGAAGAGAGGATTATGGAATTCTTGATTTTGGGGGGAATTGTTGGGGAGAATTTGAAGAGGGGGAGATTTAGACCGAGAATGGAGTTTTGGGGGTTTGCTTTTTTATTGCCTGAAATTGCCACATATTGGATTGTGAAGTTGTGAATTTTGGGATTCAAATTTTTGCCTCCGCATTTGTCTTCCCAGATTGTCAACAAAGGTTGGGATTAAATCTCATTTCTATTTGCGAATTTTCCTTTGGAAGTTTTGTAAGGAAAAATAAATTTTATTTTTAAAGAATGATTGTTTGAATTACGTCTGTAAATGTTTTCCTAGAGATTATGGATTAATTATTTCAGAGATCGCATTTGGGTAATTTTGTCCCTTTCTTATGTTTTCTAGAGTTTATATTATAATTTTTTATTTTTTAATTAAAATCTGAAGAGTTTCATATGAAAATGAATTTGTTATTTTAAATTATAAATCTGAATTATTATTAGCACCTCTGTAAATTTTATTTTATAATTTATAATTATAAATTTATCTTTAAAAAAAATAAATCTATGTTTTGTTATTAAAACAAAATTTGTGTTTCTTTTGGTGGGGGGTTTTACCCACCATGTGGGGAGGCTTGACTCACATCGTGGGGGGCCTCAACCCATAGCATGGGGAGAGGCTTCTCCCACATCGTGGGGAGTCTCCTCCCACATCGTGGAGAGCCTTTTCCATAATGTGGAGGGGAGACCTCTTCACATTGTGGGGAGGGACTTCCACCCACAGTGTGGGAAGTAATTCCCACACCCCCCTGTGCAAAATATTAATTTTTCTTGTGCCATGTATTTTATTTAAAACACCTGCTAATATCAATTCTGCCCAGCATTAATTATATTTATTTTGTTTTGAATTTATTTTCTCTATATTGTGAGAGTTGAGAAATACAACACCACAGGAGCCCAAATGATCTTTGCAAGATAAATAAACCTGTTACAAGGAGAAACAAGGAAGCAACAAAGAAGAAACTAAATGCATAGGAAATGCTCAAAAAGATGAGAGCTCCGTATTCCACAAATGTGTAATGTAATAATAATACAAAGAAAAGAATTCAACCTTTAATAGGTCAAGAAACCCTAAAAGGGAAAACCCTAGGCTTGCACATAATAATTAATAAAAGAATTAATTATTATGCACCTAATGTTAGATTAAGTGTAAAAGAGATAAAGGGAAACTTA
This sequence comes from Cryptomeria japonica, assembly GCF_030272615.1. NCBI lineage: Eukaryota > Viridiplantae > Streptophyta > Pinopsida > Cupressales > Cupressaceae > Cryptomeria > Cryptomeria japonica. Next base: position 441,866,121 of record NC_081415.1, read on the forward strand.
ATTAATTAAACAAATCTCATTTAATTAATCAAGTAAAGACCCGATTACTCTAACACCCCCCCTTATGCTAGACTTAGGGAGAAGCTAAAACCTAGAACAACTACTAAAAGAGGGAAAGATGGGTCCCGACAACAAGGCCTGATTAGGTACCCAAATACAACCAAATCTCTATGAATCGAAGAAATAGAGAAAACCATGTGGGAAAAAACTCTACTCCAAACAGAGATGGAAAAGCAAGAAGAACACCACTGAAGAAAGAAATAGTTGCAAACACTGTCGAAGAGTAACTGTTGATTTGAAGAACCTCCACTGAAATAGAACATGACTAGGTAGAGAAGACTATAATCTGCATGAGTGCCCTAAAATGACACTACTTGAATCAGATGGAAAATAAGGGCAAACAACTGAACTCGAAGATACAGACGACATGAGAACCCAAAGCCTGAAGAGCTGATCAATCGAACCACAGAAGCATTAGAACCAACGAGATAAACCTCCCCATAATGCTGAAAAGGGAGAGAGATGGGAACACTGAAAAGAATGGCCAATAAGAACTACATGACAAAGAACTAGGAACATCGAAGGTGCAGAGAAAGTACATAGTGTCATGGAAGGAACACTCACTTGACAAAGGTAGATGGTAAACAAAAGGCAAAAATCAACCCCCCCATGGAACTTTATAATTAGTGCATATACAATAAGGCACAAGATGTGCAAGATCTCAAGTAAATAATGCATGATGGCACTTTATCTCAGTGTGGTTGCATAAATAAAAAGCTACAATGATAAGAATATTGGAAATAGAAAGAAAAGCCAAAACTGAGACATCCTACTTAGAGAAAGAGATCCAAGGACCTTAAACATCCAAGATATTTACCAGAGTGTTGAAAAGCAAAAAAATGAATAAAATATTCTTGGAGTAGAATCTAGAAAGAAAACTCATATGACTGGAAATTACAGAGAACAAGCTTTCAAACAATATAAAGTTTTCAAAAAATGAAGTTTGGATGCTCATTCTACGGCCCCGGAAGTGCAAAAAAGTGACCCCACTTTGATTGGAAAAAAGTATAGTCAAATAGAAAAATTGGAAAAAAAATCTAATACCATGAGGTCTGGCTCAGAACGAGCTTTCTGATGCCTATTCATTTTTGGAAAAATGACTCTGTTTGTCCAAGTTATGACAAAAAAACCAACCCCCCCTTCAAAGGCAAGAGAGAAGGGCAATGGTGGTTGTCTGGTGGTAGGGTCGGGCAGAGGTGGCCCGGGGGGTACTCCTGCACCTCTCTGGTGGCGCTTTGGTGGTGGAGTGGTGGAGTTGGGTGGTGAGGGGGTTGTTGGCTCTAGGGCGGTGGTCAGGCTGCGGTTGGTGGAGCTTGACAGCGACCGGAGGAGAGGCGGCTGCGAGCAGTGGGCGATCGATGGGGCTGAGAAGCACTGACAGGCGACCGGAGGGGCCAGGAAGCATCAGTAGGGCTGGTAAGAAGGCAAGGGCCGAGGGTCAGAGGAGGTCGGTGG